>NC_143265.1:19011969-19315000 GCF_984573655.1 Nuphar pumila | reverse complement strand
GAGGGCTGGATTGGAGAGGTTTATTACTGTTGATGTCCTTCCCCTTTTGCTTTTTGATTCTCTCCAAACTATGATCATTCTTGTTGCCTTTGCTATTATTGAAAGATTTGGCCGCAAAAGTGAAATGAGCCTTCTTCTTTTGTTCACCTTGAGAGTTATTCTTGGAAAATGTGAAGCCTTCATAGACTCCATTCTCCACACTCAACTCGAGCCATTCTGCTCGTTCAATGAGTTCAACGAAAGATTTGGATGGTGAGGTAGAAATTAATCCTCTCAGAGGTTGCAAAAAATTATTGAGGATCAATGATAAAGCATGTCTTTCTGATATAGGATCCCTCATTTTGTTGCAGGTCTCTCTCCATCTGCGAATGAAGTCCCTTGCCTTTTCATTTTCATTCTGCCTTAGGTTGCAGAGATGGCTCAATGTTGGGAGCGCTTCAGTATTGAACAGAAATCGCTCGACAAACAAATTCACGACTTTGTCGAACTCTTTCAGTTCTATAGGATTGATATGTTCCGCGTACCATTTGGCCGCGACTCCTTCCAGGCTGCGGGGAAAGCATAAGAACAATGCTCTGTTGTCTCTTTTGAACCTAGAGAATTCAGCGAAGAACATGGCGAGATGGGCTTTTGGGTCGCCAGAACCATCGAACTTGATGAATTTTCGGGGAAGATTCTCCAAATCATCATCCCCTTCTAAACCGTCGTAGAAGTCCTCGCTGGTGAAGACTTTCTTGCCCTTGTCGCGGGCTTGCAGATCCTTGACCACTCTGGCCATTTCCCTAAATTGTGCTTGCAAAAGCTTTTCTGCAACTTGACCTTTTGATTTGTGACTCCTCCTTTGGCCACGTTTCTGAAATGCTGGAGGCACCTCATATTCTTCATCGGTATCATCTTCGTCTGAAATATCTTGAACATTCTCCTCAGAGGACTTGGTTGACCTCTTGGCCACACGATCTCTAATTCTCTGACTGAATGGATTTTTGTCTGAGATGGTGCCAGCCTGCTCACTCATCATCCTCTTCATCATCTTCTGAAACATTGCGTACATCTGAGGGTCGATACCATCATCTTCTGGCTGCTCTTGGTCTTTGTCTGACCTTGGCGAATTCATCTCTCCTTCTGATGTTGATGAGTAACTGATACGCTGAATTGGTGCGGTCTTCTTCCCTGACCTTGTCTGAACCATCAAATGTTGCGAAGGCTCTCTGTAGGATAAGGTCTTGATTAGACTCTGAGGAAATTTTTGGATTGGGAAGAAAATTATATGGTGGACAATTGGAAGAATATCCCATTACTATGGATGGAGTCGTCGTTGGAGTCACGACAATTATGTTGTCATTCTTTGTAAGAGAAATGAACAACGGAAAATGTGCCTTGTTACCTAGGCGAGGTCATCAACCACGAGGAAAACACCATTTTTGAAGGAAAGAGATATCTTTTGGAAAAACAATCCACAAACGGATTTAGATTAAGGAGAAGGCAAGTGAGTAAACAGTTTTCACCACAATAATCAAGGTATGCATGAGGAAAATAAGACGAAGAATTTTGCAAATAGATAAAAGGATTGAAATCCAATGAGAGAAAACATATGATTTTGGAAAATCGCAGGCAGGATAAAAATGCAGCTGAAAATTCGAGATCCAGTAGAACGGGAGAATGAAAAATCACCTGGAGTTTTGAAAGAAATTGAATATTTGGGAAAAACCATCCAGGGTTTTAGAAAATAAAGGAAAAGATGAGAATATGGATATTTGGAAAGATATTTTTGGAAAAAATATGAGAGAAATAAAAGTAGCATACAAACTCACATCCTGCATAAACATTTATGCACATTCAGCACTCCCTAAGAAGCTGACTCTAGATGCATCATTTTGAAAACAGTTGTAGGACCTTAATCCTAACTCTAAGTTCAGATCATCTTTGTCCAATCCAGTTATGCCGATATACTCGAATCGAGATCCGAGGTACGTGGCATAGAATTTCCACTCCGGTTCTAAGGTAAGGTTTTCCAACATCCTTGAGCGCCTACCGATATACTTCGGACTGTGGCCCGCGGTACGTAGTAGGGGGTGTTAACCCAAATAGGTGGCCCAGTTGTGAGGCTCTGTCCCGAACTAGGGTTCTGGAAGAGAGCCCAGCAACGTGAAGACCGGGTAATGATAGGTAATGGGGGTTTGAAAAAATGATCACATGCAAGAAATAGAGGGCTCTAAGACCTAGATAGATATACTTTTGAAAATCTTTTGAAGAAGCATACATTGTTTGCATTCAGATCCTAAATTGAGGAGAGTTGTGTTTAGACCTAAGTCTATGTGAGCATGAAAATATCTCCTCAATATGGTCCTACCAAACCATGCCTAAGCTATATGCAATCAATTTCAGTTAGGTCAGAATCTAGGCTCCTAGGCTCACATGATATTGAAAGTAAAAGAGCTGACATTTTGTGAACATAATTTTGATAATTAAACTAAGTCAAGCATAATTTAGGTCAGACAAGGATAGGTCCCATCTCGGTCGCCAAACCTGTTATCGTCGCGAAATTTTTCCCCGTCTTCCCTTCCTTGCGGAAGAGAGAAAGAGGAAACGCTTTCGCGCTTCAAACTTGACCGGATTTTGGAAATTGCTTTTGAAATACTCGCCTCCGTTTTTGAAAATTGCGGGAAAATCCATGGGATGGGGCTCGACCTGTCGGTACGAGGTTCGACCGTTCCTGCCGCCTTTAACAGGGGTAATCGAACCAAGGACCAAAATTATGCTTGACTTAGCGAAATTATCAAAGTTATGTTCTATCCTAAATGCACAGAGAATTCAGGCATGTGCTATGAGATTTTGGAAAATGCAGCTTGGGAAAACATGATGTATGCTTGGAAAATATTTGGAGTTGAAAAGATTCTCTTAGGAAAAAGATGAAAGTCAATTTCTCAGGAAAACTCATGTGAAAAAAAAGGGTTTTTGAAGTCACGGGAAAGTTCATGAAGTTGTGAGAAAATCATGAATGGTTGAAAATCCTGGGAAAATGGAAGTGATTCTTGAGAAAAGATGAACCTTTTGAAAAGAAAAATATTTCTTAGGAAAACTTGGACTTTGAGAGTTTTCTTAGGAAAATGATGGAAGATTTATAGGAAAACTCATTGGAGAAGGAAATTCAAAACTTGGGGAATCGAAATCCTGTGAATTTTACCATGAAACACTTGGAAATTGAGTTTGATCTTTGAGGAAAATTGGAAACTTCTTTTGGAAATCTTAAGGAAATAACATTTTCCAGGGAAAATCGAGGGAAAGCTTTGATTTTGGAAATCCAACTTAGAAGTTTCTTGAGAGACTGGTTTTCATGGAAAACTGTGAAAACTTGACTTTGGGAAAACCGATTTTGGAAAATACTCAGAGTTTCTTGAGAAATCGATTTCTTGAGAATGAAATTTTCTTAAGAAAATCATAAGAAAACCAATGATTTCATGATGCAAATGATATGAATGAAAGAATGCACTTTGAAAGGTTTTCTAGGAAAATTTGTTGGAAAAATGTGTATTAAGTCAAAGTAAATCCTTCACATATTCTGACTGTGGCCATGAATATGTTCCGAGTTTAATTGATTTAATGCACAAGATTTTGAAAACATTGGAAATATGATGTGCATTTTCAAGATAGCCTAAGAGTGTAGGCTCAATGTGACTAGTAGAAAGATGATGGATCTGGGTCTCGTCCATATTCCGACTAGGGCCGTAAATATGGATTCCACCGAGTTCATCAACTCCCTAAGAGTTGGTGCACGTGCCATTCGTGAACATCCATAGTGCTTTTGAAATAAAATGCATGAATCATATAAGCAGGATATTGCATAAATTCAAACTATATGATATGCATCCTAGTCTAAGCAGAAAATTAACTCTCTTATTCCAAAATTTACATTATTACATCACTAAATAAAGGAAATAAAAGAAATTTGCAGACTTCAGCTCCCTCTTTTGAATGTCCCTGCCAAACTTGAAATAAGGTTAGCTCAAATATGTGGGTTTTTCCAAAATTTTCCAATAATATTATGAAATTATTGGATTTAATTGGATATAAACCCTATGATCATGCTTCCTTGATATTTTAAATGATGTAAATGCAGGGAATTCAGTGGAAAACAGTTTGAAATTCGGAATTGGGGTCAAAATGACCAAAATACCCCTAAAATTAAAGTTACACCTTTAAAATCAGGGTTTTTTGAAGGAAAACTTAGTAAAATTGGGATTTCGAAATTCAAATTGAATTCAATGATGATGAAATGCAGTATGACATGCTGCTAAACACATTAGGACTGTAAAATCAGAATTTGGCATTTTGCAATTTACTCAAAATAACGAATTTCGCTTGTTTTTCACTTGGATCCGGGTTCTGCGGGACCCTGTTTTGGTATTGTGGCTAATCCTAACCTCAAATGGATTCCAAATTGCACCAAATTCTGTATGAAGCATCTACTTACTGTGATAAACAGCCTAGAATGCTAAAAATCACGAAATGATATGATTTAAATGCTACAATTCAAAGAAAGTCCTAAAATGGTGGATTTTGCCTATGGATCCGAACCAAATGCAATGCTTAACATGATAATGCAAGATTTACACCATGAAAACTTCTGATATTTTGCAGACTGCTAAAAGACCCGAAATGGAACATTTTTGGTTTTTACAGCTTCGGGATTTGAGCCATGGTGAGTTCAATAACAGGGATTTAGTTCTGACAGAGGTAAAAATCACCCTAATCTGATGTAAAATGCCAAACAAATATAAAAAAGCTATGGAAATTTATGAAATTAATCAGAGCTATGAACGACACCTACATGAACAACTTTCATGTTTATGACTTTGGAATTGGATTAACAGAAACACAGAGAAAAATATAACTATTCCTGCCTAAACTAACAGAACAGACAAATGTAGCAAAACAGGGGACTGACAAAAAAAATCCGAAGCAGGTATTAACACTGTTCTAAAAATCACAGGCTTTTAGATGCAAACAGAATACATCTTGGACACAATTTTCACTTTTTATAGTTTTGGATTTGGAGCAACACACAAAGAGAAACCATAGCCCTAAGTCGATCCAAGATCTCAGAGGCCCAAATTAGGCTCTGACACGTGTCCCGAACTCTCGGATTTGTGTCAGACATTAAAAAATCAGAAAAATCTGAAAAAATCATTTTAAAAACTAGACATTCTCCTGAATTCATAACATTTTTCGGATCGAAAATCGGATCTCCCATGAGGGATATCTCGATTTTAAAACTAGGCAAATGATTTTCAAAACGCATCCCGGGTGACAAAACCCGACTTGCCATTTTGAATGTTTACCGCAGTAAATAAATTCAAATGCCTCCGAATTTTTGGCAAAATTTTAGGGACACCGAAGGGCGCATTTCGTGTTTTTTTTTGGATTTTTAATAAAAAATAAATGCATGAAATGACATGTGGACTGACTGACAAAAACAGATATCTACTGAAAATAAGCAGAATTGAAATAAATGCTAAATTAATCCTAATTAATTCATGAAATGTACTAAATGAATGAAATAAAATACAAATTAAATCTAGCTAACTACATGCATGTTAAAAATCATCAAGGAAGTATAATTATGTATTTTTATATATGTCGTTTTATGAGAATAGCTCAATCCATCGCTCGGATGAGCTCTTTCTTCAAACGACAACACGAATCAAACCAAAAGAATTATCATAGTGAAATCAATAGGAATGAAGGCTTACCTTGTGTTCTCCAGCGGTTTTGGAACTCCCAAAATGAGTGGCTACCTTGATAATGGGCTCAAGAGGGGAGTGAATCCAGAGGAAACCAAGAAAGAATGAAAATGGAATTCTGAAGTTCAATTCTCAAACAGGGCTCTCAGAGTGAAAATGCTAAATCCAAAAGAATCCCCCTAGGCTGGGCATGGGGCCTTGTATTTATAGAGATTTTTGGAAAATTTTGAAATTCAAAGAAGCTTAATCTGAGCCCTCCATGTGGCTCTATCTCAGAGGGTGCTGTCTTGGAGTTTGAAATTCAAATTCTGCTTTATTCTGGAAGGAGGAGAGACTTCTTCCATGTGGCGCCATCTCAGAGCATCCACATTGCCATGTGTTAGAAGGTAGGAGCAGAGGAAGCAGAAGACGCCACCTCAGAGGGGTTTGAATTCTACTTTTTTTGATGAAAGGAGAGACTGACATGTGGCGCCATCTCAGAGCATCTTCATTGACATGTGTCAGAAGGAAATGCAGAGGATTCAGATGGTGCCACCTCAGAGAGAGTTTGAAATTTAAATTTCTGCTTTTTCTAGAGGAAAGGAGAGACTGCCATGTGGCACCACCTCAGGGTGGCTCCTACAATGACATGTGGCAAGAGGGAGGAAAAGGGACACGTGGCACCATCTCACACAAAATAGAAAAGGTGAAGTTCAGGATTTGTTCCACCTCAGACTGGAGTTTGAACATTTGAATTCTAGCTTTCTCTGAAGGAGGCTGAAAGTGACATGTGTCACTTGCTTTTTCTGAAGAAAGCAGAGAGAGACACGTGTCCCTTGCTTTTTCTGAGAAGAGCAGAGGGTGACATGTGTCACTTGCTTTTTCTGAGAAAAGCAGGGAGTGACATGTGTCGTCTACTTTTTCTAAAGGAAGCTGGAGATGACATGTGTCATCTACTTTTCTGAGAAAAATAGGAGGGAGACATGTGTCCTCTGCTTTTTCTGAAAGGAGCAGAGATTGACACGTGTCGCTTGCTTTTCCTGAGGAAAGGAGAGAGTGACATGTGTCACCTGCAGGAGACATAATTCAAATGGTGCCACCTCAGGCGAGACAAGTTCTACTTTTTCTGAACAGGACAACACATGACACATGGCATCTCATGGTGACCTTGGTATGACACTTGGCACAAAGTGAAGATGGTAGACATTGACACGTTGTGACGCCCCAAAACCCCGACCTTGTAAAAACCTTTGGTTTTTGAGCAAAAATTTTTTTTGAAAGGATTTAAAACGAATAGCGGAAGTACAAAGGGGTAAGCAAAGGCCGCAAGTCTGAGCGGGCCACAGTAAAAGATACAAACCACATATCCATTCCCATTACATATAATATCAGAGTTTTACAAAATGAGACTAAAAACACCCATACAACGAGTCTCTCCCAAAATGAGAGGAAAACTCCCCTCAAACCCCAAAACAAGACACGGAGCAAGATCTGCAGCTAAGTGTGGGTCTCAAGTCTCCAACCGTACACCGTCGCATCGCCACTGCGCCTACTCATCACCTGTATCCCCATAAAACGGGGTCAGAACTCTTGCGAGTTGGTGAAGAACAACAACATTGTATATCCATTTTATCAAGAAAAGGCACATATCATGCAACAGGTAAAATGACAGATATATGTGCAAGTGTCAGGTAAGTGCTCGTGCTAGGAGACTATAAAACTACAAGTAATAGTATGACAACTGAAACAGAGCAGGAGCTAACCAACAAGGTACAATAATTAAAGGAAGTACAAGCAGTGCCAAAGTAAGCAAGTAACCAACTACTGTACGTTAGTCTGTTTGGTTAGTCTTTATGTTCTTCTTTTTAACCTCCTTCGGGTACGCGAAGGAAAAACCCTCGAGTTCTGCGAGACATGCACCCGGCGTCTGTTATTAAATTTCTAGTGTGGTAACCGGGGATGCTACAGAACGAGCAAAACCACCTGCGGGCGACACGCAGCCAGGAGAAACCTTTCGCAGGGGCAAAGGATTGCAATCCGTACTACTGCAGTAGCAAAGGTCCCTGTGGAGGGCAACCTTGACCTCCCTAACTCCGAGTGACTGGAGGTCAGAGGGCACATCGGCTCCTCAAAAGAACAGGTCGTAGTAACGACACGTCACTCGGGGCTGTACCATTCACCCTCTCCCTGGGTGACCAAATTTGTAAATGGGGCGCGGCAGGATTATCTTGTTTAGGCTTATTCTTTAAGTCGTACCTCCCTTCGAGGTAGTTGTGCCTCGTGGTCCCCGCGGGGTACGCAAACGAGGACTTGGCCTGCCCATCCACGTGCTCAGCCTCTCACGGCCACCACGAGCACATCGCCTGTGAAGACGATATTATAACATTTTCATTTTTATGCCTAGGGTGACACAAGGTGTGAGTACACTCTCACAAACCCGGGCCACTGCCCGAAGACTCCAACCGAGTCCCAAACCTCAACAGGTCAAAAGTGTCATACCCTACAGTGCTTTCAGTTCTTTCCAGGAGTATGTCACATCGAGTACAAAACACACCTCTGGTGCGTCGTATATCCATTGATATACGAATGTGAGCCAAAACAAGAAGTACTCGACGGACCTAAACGGGTGACATACGTGTCATGATGTGCCACGTGCATAAACCACACATTATCACGATTTGGAACACATATTCATAGAGGCACAAATCTGAGCGATAACAGGCTCCAAATATATATATATCAACATGTTCGTACGACAACCAGTGTCCAAAGCTTTAAGCATGAATTTCCCAAATACACATATTTTCGCCGCCCTACGTCGGCTACAACACTTAGCGAAACCATTCGCTTAGGGAAGACCGTAGTGTAGACACTGATGAGTGTCGAGAAAGGTTCTTAAAGTAACCCCATGTGTACGGGGATTACGTCAATACATCCGTGATGTGCCACCGCACTAGCAAAACTCAAAAAAAGTCAAAACGACGGTTTTCTGCTGAAAACGTCGAAAGACCCAATACTTGGGAAGCGTAATAAGGTACATGGGCAGCGTACCGCTCGCCACACTATACCCCTTTTCAAACTCACCACGATGTGGCAGCGAAGGTTAAGGTGGTCATTCTGGACCACAGACGTGACGGCAAGGGTATGATGGCACAATGTGTGCCGAAATGCCAAAAGGCTAATCGTAGCCCACCAGGCCCTATAGGCAGTTCCGAACCATGCACCGTTAGTGCCAAGTGTACGAAACGGCTGTTTGGACATCATACACGTGCTACAAGGAGTCTATTAGTGACTCTCTATCGGTTTTGCCTTCATGCGTGCATTTTCGTGCTTTTTGAAATGGCGGCAAGTGGAAATCGCATATATAGGTAGTCTAGGCCTGTCGTCCCAAACTCATAGGGCTGTGACAGCCACCAACACGAGCTTCACTAAGCTCTACACGAGGCTACTGGGTGGGTGTAGCAGGTCACGCAACCACCTAGTGGTTGGCTAAGCTTTGCGGGCGCACTTAGCACCCGCCGCCACCATAAGGCTCCCACCGGGGTCATTTGGGCAGCCTGGTCTGCTGGACCAGACCCGGACCTACCTTGGTCTGACCTATGTGTCAGACCCTAGGCTGCTAAGGCAGCAGCCTGCAATGGGCCGCGAGCAGCCTGCACCATGGGGTGCAGCTAGGGTGCGGTTGGAAGGCGACGGGCAGCGATCAGCTGGTCTGGTCCATGTTGGACCAGACCCTGCCGGGTCTAGGAGGGAACCTCCTTGGCCAAGGGACAGCCAGCAGCAAGGCTGCGGCCTGCTGGCTGCTGGGGCGTGTCCCAACGAAAAGGGTGCTCCGGGTGTAAAGCACACCCGGTTACCCAAAACCATGGGCGTCCCGTGTGGCGCCCCTTCCCCATATGATTGGGGAAGTCCCAATAGGTGGGTCCGAACCCCGAAGTGGGTCAGACCACCCTGCCATACCGAACGCTGCAGAGGTTGCAGCGGGACACGGCGAGTCCCGATCGATCTCTCTCTTCTTTTTTTTTTATACATATATATATAGTTATATAGTTATTTACATGGCCCAAAAATAGCCTGAAAGATGACCCGATTTGGGGTCCGTCCGCACCAAAATAGCAAAAACTTTAAACACGGAACTCGTAGATCCGCGTCTCAGATTCGACCATCGGTCTGGAAAAGGGCGCCGTGTTACCAGACAGTGTCTGGAACTTTCTGGACCACTGTCAAAACCCTGTCAGTCTGCTAAAACCTGACTTTTTGAAGGGTTTAAAAAACGAATGAGGGAAAATTTCCAACATCGAAGTCGTAGATAATCATTTTACCTTTCCGAAAAGTTATAACATGAAAAATTCCAACAAACGGTTTGAGAAATATCACCTGATTACCGGACGCTATTCAGGACTTCCTGTACACTGACAGAAGTTCTGAACGTCTGCTAAAAACGAGGCTTTTTAGCGATAGTTTCAGACCGAAACAGTGAAAACTGTAAACATGTAAGTTGAAGAACATTGTTTCCCCTTTCCGAAAAGTCCAAGATCGCTCCATTCGGACCAGTATCGAGTGAGATACGGTCTTTTGAGCAGAGGAGACTCCGGAGCTCCAGAACTCCGAAATCGCCTAAGGGTAGTTCCATTGCGTGGAACGTCCGGTGTGTGTGTATTTACCACAACGATGTGTCGATCCCTCTAAAACACACCCACACTCATACAAGTTTCATGGTATAGAAAAAGAAGAAAAACCCAAACCAACCATAACAATTTTTACATGCATTTTTCAAAAGAAATGGAATGCAAAGTGGAAGCTCTTCACCTTCGGGGTTTTCCGGCGTAGGGACGGAGATGGTTCCGGCGTGGTGGTGCTGGTGCCCTCACTTGCACTCTCTCAGCCACACTCACCTCACTCTCTTCACTCTCACACTTGAGAGAGGAGGGGAAAATGGAAGGATGGAGGGAGAGGGTTGAGGAGGAGGAAGAGAGAAAAATGAATTTCTCTCTCCTCCCTCCCTTAAATAGCCACTCCAAGAGATGGAGGGCTGGGATGAGAGGGGAGGAGATGGAGGGCTCTCCTCCCACACGCCCCCCCCCCCCTTCCTTTAGGTGCTATAAGGCTAGCCCAAGGGGATTTGACCCCCTTCATGATGGGCCTAGCTCAAGGGTGTACAACCCTTGAGCCTAGCCCACAACTACTCTCCCTAAATTAGGGAGAGTAGGTCTCCCCATAGACCACCTTTTGACCCTAAGGTCAAACCCCTTTTTTTTGTTTTTTGTTTTTTTGACATGATGGGCTGGAGCTACCCCCCCCTAAGGGGTGCCCCCTCCAGCCCAATAGCCGTTGGGTTTTGGGCTACTACTTGTGGTAATGCCAAAACCCAACCCCAACTTTTGAAAATTCATGCTTTTCAAAAATGCTATTTAAATACCATTTTTTTTTTATTATTATTGTTTTATTATAATTTTTTTTTTTAAAAGTAGCATGGGCTGGGCTCATGCTCACGTGGGCCCCATGCTAACTACCTTTTCCAAATTCCAAATTAGGTCTTGGAGATTTTTGAAAAAAAGTCTCTTCTAACTTTACAAAAAAATCGAATTTTAATATCTCATAAAACCTTAGTAAATTTTTCATTTAAAAGCTAGGTTTCAAACTTTTAAGAAATTTCATTTCAAACCTTACCCTTTTGAATTAAAACTTAAGTTTTAAGCTTATTTACTTAGGCTTTCCATTCTGACAAATTCACTCTCGTCGTGACTCGTATTTACCGATATACCCGTTTCGCCCTACTACCAGAAATATTTCCTAGTTTAGGTTTCCAATTCGGGATGAACCTACTTAGATGAGTTATAAATCTAGTCTAGGGATATCGGACCTTAGTTCGTCAAGGTCGTCCTTAATTGCTTCGTAAATCGAATCTTACGCGATTAAGACTTCGTATTGCTATATTAGCACAATCACGAAAAATTCTTGCGACAAAGCAAGAGTAACAATTAATGAAGCACATGCTAATACAAAATATCTCAGAAATATCGTGGTTCTTACATCCTCCCCTTCTAAAAAGGGATTTCGTCCGCGAAATCACGAACGCTAGGCCACAAAAAGATCAGGGTATTTCTCCCTCATGCTGGCCTCCGGCTCCCATGTGCATTCTTCAATGCCATGGTGTTGCCACCGTACCTTAACCAACGGAATGGTCTTGGTACGCAGAACCTGATCACGATGATCGATGATCTCAACAGGCCTCTCGGCCACAGTTAAGTCCTCTTGTACCTCGACATCTTCGTATCGTATGACGTGCGATGGGTCCGGAATGTACTTCCTCAACATCGACACGTGAAAAACATTATGAATTTGAGCGTACCGCTGCGGTAGCTCAATACGATAGGCTGCTCCACCGATCCTCTCGAGGATCCTGAACGGCCCAACATATTTAGGACTCAACTTTCCCTTCTTTTCGAAACGAAAGACGCTCTTCGTCGGTGATACTTTCACGAAAACCATGTCGTCCACATCAAACTGAAGCTCTCGCCGCCTCTTATCGGCGTAGCTCTTCTGTCTGTCCTGAGCTGCCTTCAGATGTTCTCGGATCTTCTGCACTTGCTGAGTGTAGTGCTGAAGAACAATCGGCGATTCACTGGATCGATCGCTGATATCGTCCCAATATGACGGTGATCGGCAAGGTCTCCCATACAAAGCCTCGTACGGAGCCGTACCGATACTAGCATGATAACTATTGTTGTAGGCAAACTCGACCAAACACAAGTGTGAATCCCATTCACCCTTCCAGTCGAGCATACACGCTCGCAACATATCTTCTAGTGTCTGAATCGTCCTCTCTGACTGGCCATCAGTCTGAGGGTGAAAGGCTGTACTGAACTTTAACTTTGTTCCCAAAGCTGACTGCAACTGTCCCCACAGTCGCGACGTGAATCTGGGATCACGATCCGAAATGATGGATGTAGGTACGCCATGTAACCGTACAATCTCCTGGATATACAAGTCTGCTAAGCTCTCAAGCGGCTGACTAATCCGGATAGGTAAGAAGTGAGCAGACTTGGTGAGTCTGTCCACAATCACCCATATCGCATCGTGCTTTCTCCTGGTTCGCGGTAAACCTACCACGAAATCCATCGTGATATCCTCCCATTTCCACTGAAGAATCTCAATCCTCTGCATGGAACCACCGGGACGTTGGTGCTCGATCTTGATTTGCTGACAAGTCAAACACCTCGAAACATACGCTGCGACTTCACGCTTCATCCCGTTCCACCAATACCGTCGTTGAAGATCCTTAAACATCTTAGTACCACCAGGATGGATGGTGTACTTCGACAGATGTGCCTCATCAAGAATCTCCTTCCTCAACTCAGGGGCATTTGACACCCAAAGTCGATCCTTCATGCGGATACAACCGCTGTTATCAATACGAAAGACTGAGCCGTCTTCACGAGCTCGGTCAACAAACTTCTGATACTGAACGTTCTGCTTCTGCGCCTCGATAACTTTAGGCAAGAACTCTGACCGAACGGCCAACCCCGACAATCTAATCGTTCCGCTTTCGACTGCAAATGGCTTCCAAGCCACAAAATCTTCGATCAACTTCTGGCTCCACACAAGGCTAGCTAGAACACTGCTCGATTTGCGGCTAAGCGCATCTGCCACAACGTTCGCCTTACTAGGGTGGTAAGACAATGTAAACTCATAATCCTTGATAAACTCGAGCCAACGACGTTGTCTCATATTTAGCTCCTTCTGGGAAAATAAATACTTGAGACTCTTATGGTCAGAAAAGACCTCAAACGTATCTCCGTACAGATAATGTCGCCATGACTTCAAGGCGAACACCACTGCTGCTAACTCCAAGTCATGAGTCGGATAGTTCCTTTCGTGAATCTTCAGCTGTCGCGAATCATATGCAATAACACGACCATGCTGCATGAGCACGCATCCCAGGCCTGTACCTGAAGCGTCTGTGTACACCACAAAACCGCCTCTACCAGAAGGTAAAGCTAACACCGGAGAGGTAGTCAGCTTCGTCTTCAGGATCTGGAAACTCTCTTCACAAGAGTCGGTCCACTCAAACTTGATTCCTTTACGCAAAAGCTTCGTCAAAGGAAGCGCGATCCTGGAGAAGTCCTGAATGAAACGTCGGTAGTAACTAGCTAACCCGAGAAAACTACGGATATCGGTAACAGACTGCGGCTGCTTCCAGTCCAACACCGCTTCGACCTTTGCTGGATCAACTGACACACCATCACTGGATATCACATGACCCAAAAACATAACTCGTCGAAGCCAAAACTTGCACTTGGAGAACTTGGCGAACAATCTGTGCTCCCGAAGTACTCCCAACACGATACACAGATGCTCTCGGTGCTGCTCAGGGGTCTCTGAGTAGATCAAGATGTCATCGATGAATACGATCACGAACGTGTCCACGAATGGACGAAGAATACGATTCATCAGATCCATGAATGCTGCTGGTGCATTCGTGAGCCCAAAAGGCATCACAACGAACTCGTACAACCCGTACCTAGTTCGAAAAGCTGTCTTTGAGACATCTTCTTCTCTGATCCGGAGTTGATGATAACCCGATCTGAGGTCGATCTTCGAGAATATCTTCGCCCTCTGCAACTAGTCAAAGAGATCTTCTATTCTCGGCAACGGATACTTATTCTTAATCGTTGCTTGGTTGAGCATTCTGTAATCAATGCACAACCTCAGGGATCCGTCTTTCTTCTTCACGAACAACACAGGTGCACCCCACGGCGATGCACTGTTTCTGATAAATCCTTGCTCCATCAACTCTCCCAACTGACGCTTCAGTTCTTCGAGTTCTGCTGGAGCCATACGATACGGTGCCTTTGAGATCGGAGTTGTTCCAGGCAACAACTCGATACAAAATTCGATCTCACGCTTCGGAGGTAATCCAGGCAATTCCTCAGGAAACACATCGGGGAACTCCCGAACTACGTCAAGATCCTCAATAGGGGTTAACACCGAGTCAACTGGGGCGATACTGACCAAGAAAGCAGTACCCCCATTCCGCAAATACTTCTGAACTTTAAATGACGAAATCATACGACTATCTCGAATAGGTCGAGCAAGGCTGATCTTCAAAACTGGACGATCAGGAGGGTACAAAACCACCTTGCTCTCTCTGCACAAAACTTGAGCATGATACTCAAATAACCAATCCATGCCTAGAATGACATCAAACTTCGTCATGTCTAGCAGGATTAAGTCAGCTGGCAAGCACTGACTTGCCACTGACACCTCTATGCTCGGAATGTACAAAGTACACAAGGACTGATTACCAGTCGGTGTACGCACTTCCAATGGGCATTTCAGCAACACAGCAGTCATAGGCAAGGAACTAGCAAATCTAGAAGCTATAAACGAATGCGAAGCACCACAGTCGAACAGAGTAAAAGCTGCATGACCAGCGACTGGAATAGTACCTTGGACCAACTCTCCTTTGGTCACTTGCTCGATAGTGGCTGCGTAGGCACGCCCTGCCACTGTCTTCTGATTACCCGTCTTCTGCTGAGAAGATTGCTGCGGCGGGTACGATTGTTGCAGCTGCTGAGGAGGTCGCTGAGGTGCTGGCTGCGACGTTCCTGGTGTATTCCTCCTTAGATCATCGGACTGCTTCTTCCGACAATCCCTGATGTAGTGGCCCATCTTGCCGCAATAGATACATCCTCCGACGTCACGAGGACAAGGTCGGCCTGGGTGATCCATACGACACTTCGGGCATCCCGATGTCGCCACTACCTGATTCTGCTGCTGCTGCTGACGATTCTGTTGCTGACGGTTGTTGCGGTTCTGATGGTTCCTCTTTGCTGGCGGGGCAGACTTCTTTCCACCCGAGTTCTGCTGATAGGATCTCTTCTTAGGCCAACTCTTTTGGCCTAAGTATTGCGGTTTCCCTCTAGACTGTGGAGTCTTCTGGGATTCTATCCATTCCTGCTCCAGGAGTGTAGCCGTCTCCAGGGCTTCCTCAAGAGTCGAGGGAGCGCGCGTGATCACTCTCAGGCGCAGTGCTAACTTCAAACCGCGAGTGAACTTCATCGCTCGTTCCTTCTCAGTCACGTATACATGCGGACAGAAGCGCTCTAGGCTTCTGAACTTCGTGATGTAGTCCGCCAAAGTAGAGTTCCCCTGTTGAAGGTCGAGGAACTCTTGCATCTTCCGACTGCGCTCGTGGGTCGGGAAGTAAGCCGCGTAGAAAACCTCCACGAACTGCTCCCACGAAACGGCTCCGCCCGCAAACCTGACATCCCAGGTGGTCGCCCACCACCTTTCGGCATCCTTCCGGAGCCGATACGTGCCAAAATCCACCTTTCGGTCATCACTGACCTGCAGCACACGAAAGATTCTCTCGATCTCTCGTATCCAGTCCTCGGCTGCCTCAGGAGAAGACTTCCCATCGAATGACGGAGGGTTCATAGCCATGAACTGCTTGTAGGGTACGGCTGTCGCTACTAACACCGGGGAAGGAGTAGGAACAGGAGTCTCTCGTCCCTGAGAGGCTTGCATGTTCTCCCCCATGGCACGCATGGCCTCGGCCTGCCTGCCTACAACCTCAGCCAGGTTGTCCAAGGTGTCCATGATGTTGTTGCAACGTTCACGCCAAGCCATCTTGACAACAATGAGACTCGTATAAGCAAAGAGTAGATACCAAAACAAGATTTCATTATACGATCAAAGATGCATACATATATGTAGTACAAGCCAAAATTACCCTCTATAACAGGGTTACATGATACATTCCTCCGTAACAACCGCAGACACTGACTCAGTGTCCTAACAAAACATTCATATCGGTGCGACCGCTCTCACTTCCTACTGGTGTAGAGGTCGCGGTAGCTGTTCCGGTTCCCGCACCGTCTTCGCTTCGGACAAGGAGTTGAAGAAGGTGTGCACTTGGGTAAACCTGATGGAGTATGCACCCCTTCCACTGGGTCAGCTGCCAGGTCTTCCAATTTACGCTGGCACTCAGCCTCAATATGCCCTTTAAAGCCACAACGAAAGCAGTGACACCATTCTCGTGTGCAAATCTGCCCCTCATGGCAGACTTTGCATCTCTCACACGGAGGTGCCGGAGGTGCCATCATCTGAACACCTCGTGCCAAATGCTTCACAGCATGATCTAGGGATCTTACGCCCTGACTTAGGTCACGTACTGCTTCTAGGATCATTTCGTACCTTGGGTCTGACGACATCTATCAAACCACATTCGAAGCATGCATATGTATAAACTAAGTAGCACAAGAAACAACGATAATCAACATAATTAACCGAGCCAAACATACTTACAGTGCGATGAACGATGCACGCAGAAGTCTTGGACCACACTTAAAGCTGCTCTGATACCAATCTCTGTGACGCCCCAAAACCCCGACCTTGTAAAAACCTTTGGTTTTTTAGCAAATTTTTTTTTTGAAAGGATTTAAAACGAATAGCGGAAGTACAAAGGGGTAAGCAAAGGCCACAAGTCTGAGCGGGCCACAGTAAAAGATACAAACCACATATACATTCCCATTACATATAATATCAGAGTTTTACAAAATGAGACTAAAAACACCCATACAACGAGTCTCTCCCAAAATGAGAGGAAAACTCCCCTCAAACCCCAAAACAAGACACGGACCAAGATCTGCAGCTAAGTGTGGGTCTCAAGTCTCCAACCGTACACCGTCGCATCGCCATTGCGCCTACTCATCACCTGTATCCCCATAAAACGGGGTCAGAACTCTTGCGAGTTGGTGAAGAACAACAACATTGTATATCCATTTTATCAAGAAAAGGCACATATCATGCAACAGGTAAAATGACAGATATATGTGCAAGTGTCAGGTAAGTGCTCGTGCTAGGAGACTATAAAACTACAAGTAATAGTATGACAACTGAAACAGAGCAGGAGCTAACCAACAAGGTACAATAATTAAAGGAAGTACAAGCAGTGCCAAAGTAAGCAAGTAACCAACTACTGTACGTTAGTCTGTTTGGTTAGTCTTTATGTTCTTCTTTTTAACCTCCTTCGGGTACGCGAAGGAAAAACCCTCGAGTTCTGCGAGACATGCACCCGGCGTCTGTTATTAAATTTCTAGTGTGGTAACCGGGGATGCTACAGAACGAGCAAAACCACCTGCGGGTGACACGCAGCCAGGAGAAACCTTTCGCAGGGGCAAAGGATTGCAATCCGTACTACTGCAGTAGCAAAGGTCCCTGTGGAGGGCAACCTTGACCTCCCTAACTCCGAGTGACTGGAGGTCAGAGGGCACATCGGCTCCTCAAAAGAATAGGTCGTAGTAACGACACGTCACTCGGGGCTGTACCATTCACCCTCTCCCTGGGTGACCAAATTTGTAAATGGGGCGCGGCAGGATTATCTTGTTTAGGCTTATTCTTCAAGTCGTACCTCCCTTTGAGGTAGTTGTGCCTTGTGGTCCCCGTGGGGTACGCAAACGAGGACTTGGCCTGCCCATCCACGTGCTCAGCCTCTCACGGCCACCACGAGCACATCGCCTGTGAAGACGATATTATAGCATTTTCATTTTTATGCCTAGGGTGACACAAGGTGTGAGTACACTCTCACAAACCCGGGCCACTGCCCGAAGACTCCAACCGAGTCCCAAACCTCAACAGGTCAAAAGTGTCATACCCTACAGTGCTTTCAGTTCTTTCCAGGAGTATGTCACATCGAGTACAAAACACACCTCTGGTGCGTCGTATATCCATTGATATACGAATGTGAGCCAAAACAAGAAGTACTCGACGGACCTAAACGGGTGACATACGTGTCATGATGTGCCACGTGCATAAACCACACATTATCACGATTTGGAACACATATTCATAGAGGCACAAATCTGAGCGATAACAGGCTCCAAATATATATATATCAACATGTTCGTACGACAACCAGTGTCCAAAGCTTTAAGCATGAATTTCCCAAATACACATATTTTCGCCGCCCTACGTCGGCTACAACACTTAGCGAAACCATTCGCTTAGGGAAGAACGTAGTGTAGACACTGATGAGTGTCGAGAAAGGTTCTTAAAGTAACCCCATGTGTACGGGGATTACGTCAATACATCCGTGATGTGCCACCGCACTAGCAAAACTCAAAAAAAGTCAAAACGACGGTTTTCTGCTGAAAACGTCGAAAGACCCAATACTTGGGAAGCGTAATAAGGTACATGGGCAGCGTACCGCTCGCCACACTATACCCCTTTTCAAACTCACCACGATGTGGCAGCGAAGGTTAAGGTGGTCATTCTGGACCACTGACGTGACGGCAAGGGTATGATGGCACAATGTGTGCCGAAATGCCAAAAGGCTAATCGTAGCCCACAAGGCCCTATAGGAAGTTCCGAACCATGCACCGTTAGTGCCAAGTGTACGAAACGGCTGTTTGGACATCATACACGTGCTACAAGGAGTCTATTAGTGACTCTCTATCGGTTTTGCCTTCATGCGTGCATTTTCGTGCTTTTTGAAATGGCGGCAAGTGGAAATCGCATATATAGGTAGTCTAGGCCTGTCGTCCCAAACTCATAGGGCTGTGACAGCCACCAACACGAGCTTCACTAAGCTCTACACGAGGCTACTGGGTGGGTGTAGCAGGTCACGCAACCACCTAGTGGTTGGCTAAGCTTTGCGGGCGCACTTAGCACCCGCCGCCACCATAAGGCTCCCACCGGGGTCATTTGGGCAGCCTGGTCTGCTGGACCAGACCCGGACCTACCTTGGTCTGACCTATGTGTCAGACCCTAGGCTGCTAAGGCAGCAGCCTGCAATGGGCCGCGAGTAGCCTGCACCATGGGGTGCAGCTAGGGTGCGGTTGGAAGGCGACGGCCAGCGACCAGCTGGTCTGGTCCACGTTGGACCAGACCCTGCCGGGTCTAGGAGGGAACCTCCTTGGCCAAGGGACAGCCAGCAGCAAGGCTGCGGCCTGCTGGCTGCTGGGGCGTGTCCCAACGAAAAGGGTGCTCCGGGTGTAAAGCACACCCGGTTACCCAAAACCATGGGCGTCCCGTGTGGCGCCCCTTCCCCATATGATTGGGGAAGTCCCAATAGGTGGGTCCGAACCCCGAAGTGGGTCAGACCACCCTGCCATACCGAACGCTGCAGAGGTTGCAGCGGGACACGGCGAGTCCCGATCGATCTCTCTCTTCTTTTTTTTTTTATACATATATATAGTTATATAGTTATTTACATGGCCCAAAAATAGCCTGAAAGATGACCCGATTTGGGGTCCGTCCGCACCAAAATAGCAAAAACTTTAAACACGGAACTCGTAGATCCGCGTCTCAGCTTCGCACAGACACCAAGATCACTCCGATCCGACCATCGGTCTGGAAAAGGGCGCTGTGTTACCAGACAGTGTCTGGAACTTTCTGGACCACTGTCAAAACCCTGTCAGTCTGATAAAACCTGACTTTTTGAAGGGTTTACAAAACGAATCAGGGAAAATTTACAACATCGAAGTAGTAGATAATCATTTTACCTTTCCGAAAAGTTATAACATGAGAAATTCTGACAAACGGTTTGAGAAATATCACCTGATTACCAGACGATATTCAGGACTTCCTGTACACTGACAGAAGTTCTAAACGTCTGCTAAAAACGAGGCTTTTTAGCGATAGTTGCATACCGAAACAGTGAAAACTGTAAACATGTAAGTTGAAGAACATTGTTTCCCCTTTCCGAAAAGTCCAAGATCGCTCTATTCGGACCAGTATCGAGTGAGATACGGTCTTTTAAGAAGAGGAGACTCCGGAGCTCCAGAACTCCGAAATCGCCTAAGGGTAGTTCCATTGCGTGGAACGTCCGGTGTGTGTGTGTTTACCACAACGATGTGTCGATCCCTCTAAAATACACCCACACTCATACAAGTTTCATGGTATAGAAAAAGAAGAAAAACCCAAACCAACCATAACAATTTTTACATGCATTTTTCAAAAGAAATGGAATGCAAAGTGGAAGCTCTTCACCTTCGGGGTTTTCCGGCGTAGGGACGGAGATGGTTCCGGCGTGGTGGTGCTGGTGCCCTCACTTGCACTCTCTCAGCCACACTCACCTCACTCTCTTCACTCTCACACTTGAGAGAGGAGGGGAAAATGGAAGGATGGAGGGAGAGGGTTGAGGAGGAGGAAGAGAGAAAAATGAATTTCTCTCTCCTCCCTCCCTTAAATAGCCACTCCAAGAGATGGAGGGCTGGGATGAGAGGGGAGGAGATGGAGGGCTCTCCTCCCACACGCCCCCCCCCCTTCCTTTAGGTGCTATAAGGCTAGCCCAAGGGGATTTGACCCCCTTCATGATGGGCCTAGCTCAAGGGTGTACAACCCTTGAGCCTAGCCCACAACTACTCTCCCTAATTTAGGGAGAGTAGGTCTCCCCATAGACCACCTTTTGACCCTAAGGTCAAACCCCTTTTTTTTGTTTTTTTGACATGATGGGCTGGAGCTACCCCCCCTAAGGGGCGCCCCCTCCAGCCCAATAGCCGTTGGGTTTTGGGCTACTACTTGTGGTAATGCCAAAACCCAACCCCAACTTTTGAAAATTCATGCTTTTCAAAAATGCTATTTAAATACCATTTTTTTTTTATTATTATTGTTTTATTATAATTTTTTTTTTTAAAAGTAGCATGGGCTGGGCTCATGCTCACGTGGGCCCCATGCTAACTACCTTTTCCAAATTCCAAATTAGGTCTTGGAGATTTTTGAAAAAAAGTCTCTTCTAACTTTACAAAAAAATCGAATTTTAATATCTCATAAAACCTTAGTAAATTTTTCATTTAAAAGCTAGGTTTCAAACTTTTAAGAAATTTCATTTCAAACCTTACCCTTTTGAATTAAAACTTAAGTTTTAAGCTTATTTACTTAGGCTTTCCATTCTGACAAATTCACTCTCGTCGTGACTCGTATTTACCGATATACCCGTTTCGCCCTACTACCAGAAATATTTCCTAGTTTAGGTTTCCAATTCGGGATGAACCTACTTAGATGAGTTATAAATATAGTCTAGGGATATCGGACCTTAGTTCGCCAAGGTCGTCCTTAATTGCTTCGTAAATCGAATCTTACGCGATTAAGACTTTGTATTGCTATATTAGCACAATCACGAAAAATTCTTGCGACAAAGCAAGAGTAACAATTAATGAAGCACATGCCAATACAAAATATCTCAGAAATATCGTGGTTCTTATACACGTGGCATAAAATAAAGAGGATGACTAATGACATGTGGCGGCATCTTAAGGTGGTCCCACACTGACACGTGTCAAAGGGTGGCAGAAGAGAGAAGGTGACATGTGGCGCCAACTCTACGTGAACCCTATGCTGACACATGGCAGGTAAATGAGAGGAGAGAGAAAGGACAAGTGGCACCAATCCAGGAGACAAGGCTCCTATATTTTTGGGTTTTTCAAAATTCAAATTTTTCAAAAGAAAAGCCTGTGTGACACCACCTCAATGTGGGTCCCACATTGCTTTTTTTATTGAAATAAGGACAAAACAACAACCTCTTTTTGGAATTTTCATAAAATCTGGACTAATTGGTAAAACAGGAATTTTTGGAAAGAGTTGGCCCCTGTAGGGCAATTTTGTAAAAGGAAGATATTTGAAATTGTCAAAAGGGCAAGATCTGAGGTGAAGTGGCTGAAATCCATATTGAAAACTATCCAGATCGTTTTCCTGAGAAAATATTTTGAAATTCAGAGTCTTGGGGGTAAAATGGGAAGAATTGATAATTTTGAAGACCCAGGGTTTTGAAATCAATTTTGAAAAGGGTTAAAATTCTAATCTGGATTGAAAATTTTGAAATCAAGAGTTCTGGACCTTGAAATGACATGCTGTGCAGTGCAGTGATTTGAAATGCTCATGCAATGATATGCAATGTCATATCTTATGAAATGCAATCTTGAACCAAGACTTGGAGCTGTCTGTCTCCTGTCAGGAATAAAATTTTGAACATCTGAGCTAAAAATAGGGAAATTTTGAGAGTTGCAGATGAAATTTGGACTTTTTCAAGGTCTGGGCTCAGAAAATGACCATTTTGCCCTCTGGCGATTTCAAAGGCTGGATGTTGATGCTTGGTGAAATGTCGTGGAGGTGAGTGAAAATTTGGGGTGTTTACAACATACAACACTCCCTAAAAGGCTGACTCTAGATGCATCATTTTGAAAACAGTTGTAGGACCTTAATCCTAACTCTAGGTTCATATCATCTTTGTCCAATCCAGTTATGCCGATATACCCGAACTGAAATTCGACGTACGTGACATATAATTTCAACTCCAGTTCTAAGGTAAGGTTTTCCAACATCCTTGAGCGCCTACCGATATACTTCGGACTGTGGCCCGCGGTACGTGGTAGAGGGGTGTTAACCCAAATAATTGGTCCAGTTGTGAGGCTCTGTCCTGAACTAGGGTTCTGGAAGAGAGCCCAGCAACGTGAAGACCGGGTAATGATAGGTAATTGAGGTTTGAAAAAATGATCACATGCAAGAAATAGATGGCTCTAAAACTAGAGAGATAGATTTTGAAAATCTTTGAAGAAGCATACATTGTTTGCATTCATATCCTAAATTGAGGAGAGTTATATTTAGACCTAAGTCTATGTGAGCATGAAAATATCTCCTCAGTCTGGTCCTACCAAACCATGCTTAAGCTATATGCAATCAATGTCAGCTAGGTCAAAATCTAGGCTCCTAGGTTCGCATGATATTGAAAGTAAAAAGCTGACATTTTGTGAACACAATTTTGATAATTGAACTAAGTCAAGCACAATTTAGGTCAGACAAGGACAGGTCCCATCTCGGTCGCCAAACTTGTTATCGTCGCAAAATTTTTCCCCGTCTTCCCTTCCTTGCGGAAGAGAGAGGAAAATGCTTTCGCGATTCAAACTTGACCGGATTTTGGAAATTGTTTTGAAATACTCGCCTCCATTTTGAAAATTGCGGGAAAATCCATGGGATGGGGCTCGACCTGTCGGTACGAGATTCGACCGTTCCTGCCGCCTTTAACAGGGGTAATCAAACCAAGGACAAAAATTGTGCTTGACTTAGTGAAATTACCGAAATTGTGTTATATCCTAAATGCACAGAGAATTCAGGCATGTGCTATGAGATTTTTGGAAAATGTAAATTGGAAAATATGATATATGATTAGAAAACATTTGGAGTTGAAAAACATTTCTCAGAAAAAGATGGAAATCAATCTCTCAAGAAAACTCAGACGAAGAAGGTTTGAAATCTCGAGAAAGTTTATAAAGAGTTGGAAAATCTTGAAGAAGTGAGAATCTTGAGAAAGTTTATACAGACTTAGAAAACCATGAAGAAATGAGAATCTCAGGAAAATTTTGAGAAAGTTGATAAAGACTTGGAAAACTATGAATAAATGAGAATCTCGGGAAAATTTTGAGAAAGTTTATAAAGACTTGGAAAACTATGAAGAAATGAGAATTTCGGGTAAAATGGAAGGAATTCTTGAGAAAAGATGAACATTTGAAAAGAAGAACACTTATCAGGAAAAGTCGGATTTTGAGAATTTTCTTAGGAAATGATAGAAAATTTTGTAGGAAAACTCATTGAAGAAGGAAATTCAAAACTTAGGAAATTGAATTCCTAAGAATCTTGTCTTTGAAATGTCTGAAAATCAACTTTGATTCTTGAGAAAGATGAGAAATTCCTTTTGAAAGCATCTTAAGAAAATAATACTTTCAAGGACAATCACAGGAAAACTTTGATTTGGAAAATCCAACTCCGAATATCATCATAGTTTCTTGAGAAATCGATTCCATGAAGTGAAAATCTCTTGAGAAAATCATGAGAAAACAAATGATGCAGATTATTTGAATGAATGAATGCAGTTTGAAAAGATTTTCTAAAAAAATTTGTTGGAAAAAGGTGGATTAAGCCAAAGTAAATCCTTCACATATTCTGACTGTGGCCATGAATATATTCAGGGTTTATTTGAGTTAATTCACAATATTTTGAAAACATTGGAAATATGAGGTGCATTTTCAAGATAGCCTAAGAGTGTAGGCTCAATGTGACTGGTAGAGAGATGATGAATCTGGGTCTCGTTCATATTCCGACTAGGGCCGTAAATATGGACTCCACCGAGTTCATCAACTCTCTAAGAATTGGTGCACGTGCCATTCGTGTTCATCCACGGTGAATTTTGAAAGATTGAGATGTATGCATCATATAATCAGGATATTGCTAAAATCAAACTATATGAGATGCGGCCTAATCTAAGCAGTAAAAGTAAATCTTATTACAAGTTTTACATTGGATTGTTACATTGCATAACTGTAAACACCCCAAATTTTCACCCTCATCCAGTGTTTGTCCATTTCATGTGTCATTGCATATCATTGCATGTATTCTGCATATCATTCCATCGCATTGCATAGCATTGCATGTCATTGCATTTCATTTTCGAGATCCAGCACTCCTATTTCAAAACATTCAATCCAGATTTGAATTTTAAAGCTTTTATTTCAAAATCAATTTCAAAACCTGGGTTTTTATTCAATACTCTGTCATTTTCCAACCCCAGGACTTTATATTTCAAAATATTTTCTCAAGGAAACAATCTGGATTCATTTCAAATTCAAATTTTAATCGATTTCAATTCACAGATGAGACCCATTGAGGTGGTGTCGCTTCTGAATTCCTCTATTCATCAAATTTCTCAAAGTTTTGAAAGTTTCAGTCCGATCAGGACTCTGTCCCAGAGTCATAATCCAGTCAGGAGTCTGTTTCGAAATCTGTTTTACTTCCATTTTCAGTCTTTTTTTATTATTGTCAAAATTTAGGTCATTTTACAGAGTCTAGTTAGTTCAAAACTCTATTTTAGAGTTCGGTCGAGTTAGGAGTCTAACCCTGACTGTGTTTTCTGATTTATTTCATCATTTCTTGGTAAAATCTTTCAAAAAATTTTATATTTGAATTCTAAAATTTAAAATCTCGGAGTCCTAAGAGTTCAGGACTCTAACTCGGAGTTTCAGTTCGCTTGAGACCCTATTTTCAAATATCTTGAATTCCAAATGTCGATTTTAACCCTTTTTCAAAGCCATTTTCAGTGTTTATTTCAAAATTCTTCAAAATTCGATGTGGGTCCACTCAGTTGGCACCATATCCAGAGGAGTTCTAACCTAGTTAGGACCCTATGCCATTTTAAAAATTATAACTTTGAAGTTTGTCTTTGAAAATCCTTTTGAAAACTCCTTCAATTTCAAGTTTTAAAATCGCTTTTTGAAAAACTCAAGTAGGGCCCACTCGGGGTGGTGCCATATTCGAGTCAGTCAGGGCTAGACTATGGTTAGTTGATGTCTTGGTTAGTGTTAGAGGTTTAGAAGAGTCAAAACCATTTTTGAAAAACTCATTTTTGAAAGTTAGTTTTTAAAACTAGTGTTTTTAAAGGTTTTTAAAGGTGTTTTAAAAAGCCAAATGTAGAAAATGCCAAGTGACATTACATTTGGGGATTTTTTAGGAAAGTCTAGGGGTTAATTAGGCACTAGTTTAGATAATTTAGGCTAGGGGTAGTTAGGTCTTTCCACCCAAAAATCTCCCCCCCTTGTTAGAGTCCAAAAAATTCAAAATTCCCAATTTTTAAAACTAAAAAAATTCTATAAATAGTCTCCATAGGGGGGTCGATTTTTCCAACTTGCTCTCCTTGGGATTCTTGGAACTTCTCTCTCCTCTCCAACCCTTCCTCCATTGCAGCCACCTCAACGTAATTATTTTGTTTAATTTTTACCTTTTATTTCATGTTTTTAATAGTTTTAAATCAATTTTAGCCATTAATACCTCCTATTTCATGGATTCAACCATGGTTTCACCTCAAGAATCAGCAAGAACGATCCAAGAAGGTGATCTAACCCTGTTTTGGGTAATTTATAGGGATTTTAATCCATTAGAATTGATTTTAATATGATTCTTTACATTATTAACCAATAAAATATATGATTTACCCTTTTAATGGGTTAAATCTATGTTTTAAAGGTGATATCAAATTCCAGCCATTGATTCCCTGTTTTTATTTTATTTTCATGGTTTATTCATGTTTGTTTTACGTTCTATAGCATATAAATAATTTTTATTTACTGTATTATGGTTTATTTTATTGATTTACATTAGTTAATGCATGGTTTTCCAAGTTTCTTAAATTTCTGTGAGTTTTAGGTTTAGTACAGTAATGATAATGTTATTTTGGATTGAAGTTCTCATTGTTTATTTCTGATTTTTTTATATGTGGTGCATGCATGAGTTATTGAGTTAATGTAGAAAAATCAGAGGTTTTGAATCTCGAGAACCCTGTCAAAAAAATCAGACATCAAATCGGGTTTTTAAAGTTTTAAAATCGTGGTTAAAATCAAGAAGATAACTTGCTGTTATGATATTTCTCTCATCTTATATCCGATTTTAAATCTGTAAAGTTCTATGGATTTACATTGAGTAGATATGTCAGCTGTGAAATTTTCGGATTTTTTGATTACAGTTTAGTATTTTTCCCCTTTCAGAGAATCTGTTTTTAAATTTAAAACTCATTAGGGTTTACCAAAACCCTAATCAGACTTGTGTTAGTCATAAATCCCAAACCACAGATCTGATTCATGATCTGTAAAAAGTGAGTATTGTTATTTTTCTGTTTACTGTTCACCACTAAAATGTCAGAGATTTTTGTTTAGAATTGCTATTTATGTCTGTATTTTCAATTTGAAGTATCCGTTTTAATCCCTGTTAAAAGTGATATATTTTAGCCCAGATTGCTGGAAGAGTTTCTCCCTAATCGGAGAAGATTTTTCCAATCTGTAAATTGGGAAATCTCTGTTTTTTTTCTTAGTTAGTCCTTGTGAAATTTCATAAATTTCCATAGAGATTTGACCCCTAGTTCAGGTCTTGGACTGAGACTGGTTGGTGAATTAGGTCAAAAATAGCATATTTTTAGGGTTTAATGCAATTTTCGGATTAATTCAATGTCAAAAAATTATTTTTATAATTCCAATTCGACATTAAGGTTATAACAAGTGCAGGTACCAATTTATATGGATTTTGGAATCCATTTGATCTCTGAATTAATAAAATTGCAAAACTGGGTTCCTGAAAGATCCAAAAACACTGCTAAAATCACAGTTTTTTGTGATATTATTGGATTTTCATGCATAAGCATATAGTTTTAGGGTTTAATCATGTTCATAATCATATTAGGATGCTTTAGGTTTAATTTTGTGCTCATTTGATTTCATTTAGTGCATAAAACCTAAGTTTTTACCAAAATCTATTTCTAAAAACCCTGATTTCAAGGCCATAGTCTTGCTATCAGGGGCAATTTGGTCATTTGACCTAAATTTCGAAATCCCTAACCATAATTTTCACATATTTAATCATGTCACATCATATTTAGCTTAGTTTATTCCATTCAAATTTCAAAACTTGCATTTTATCAAAATATCTTTCTGAAAACCCTAATTTCAAGGCCATAGTCTTGTTATTAGGGGTATTTTGGTTATTTTGACCACAATTTCGAAATTTCATATCTTATATTCCTTATTTATTCAATTTTATTTCATACTTTATCAATTTTGATTTTAGGAAATCATGGAAAAGGCTTATATCTAGCAAAATCCAGTAATTTCTAGATATTACTAGATAAACCTAGAAAAGCCAACATATTTTCATTAACCAAGTTTTCTAGTTTTGCAGGTACATTGAAGACTTTATTTTTCATGTATTTAAATTTCAATAGTGATGTAACTTGTAATTAAACTTTGGAATAAGAATTCACATTTCCTGCTTAGCTTAGGCAGCATTGCATATAGTTTATTTTTTAAAATAATGTTAATGTGTGATGGATGATGATTCATGCATATTCAAACTCACTATGGTCTACACGAATGACACATACACTAGCTTTTATGAAGTTTATAAACTTGGTGGAATTCGTATTTATGGCCATAGTCAGAATATGAATGATACCCAGATTTATGATCTTCACATTAGCCACATTCAGCCTACACTCTTAGGCTAACTTCAAAAATGCACTGCATTTCTCAAAATACAAAAAGTATTTCTCAATTCCTCAAATCCATATTCATTCATTTCATGCATTTGCCAATTTCAATCTCAATTCAAAGAAGTTCATTTTCTCAAAATCTCCTAAGTTTTATAGCAAAATCGATTTTCCCAAAAGCATTGAATTTCAAAGAATATTTCAAGTGTTTTTCAAGCTCATAAACTCAATTTTCCAAGTTATGCAGTCAATTTCAAAGTTTGAAGTTAGAGAAATCAAAATCTTTCTAAGTCTTATTCAAAAATCGATTTTCTCAAAATATGGATTTGCCAAAGAATATTTCAAGTATTTTCCAAGTTCCAAATTCAAATTTTCTAAGTTAGAATTTCAATTTCAAAGTTTAAATTCAGAGAAACCCAGTTTCTCAGAATCGATTTTCACCAAATGTCAAGGATTCCTCAAAATCGATTTTTATTTCTTTCAGAAGTACATTTCAAATCCTAATTCACGATTTTCCAAGATTTACATTTTCTAAATATTTCAATCATTCAAAGCAAACATCATGTTTTCAAAATGTGCATTTTCTGAAAATTCATAGCACATGCCTGATTCTTTGTGCATTTAGAAATTAGAATATGATTTAGACAAGTTGAATAGAGTAGAGCATAAGATTGATCCTTGGTTCAATTACCCCTGTTAAAGGTGGCAGGAACGGTTGAACCTCGTACCGACAGGCGAGTCCCATTCTACGGAATTTTCCCGCATTTTAAAAACGGAGGCGAGTTATTTTCAAAATCTTTTTCAAAGGTCAGTTTGATTTGCAAAAGTAAAATTTTGCGATGATAACAGGTTTGGCGACCGTGATGGGACCTGTCTTTGCCTGATCAATCTAATGCTCTACTTAGTTCAAATTGCCAAAATCGATTTCCATGGAATGTCAGATTTGCTTTATGATATCATGTGAACCTAGGAGCCTAGACTTGAACCCAGCTGACATGGAATGCATATAGACTAGGTATGGTTTGGTAGGACCATATTGAGGAGAATTATTCATGCTCACATAGACTTAGGTCTAATACAACACTCCTCAATTTAGGAATTGTATGAAAACAATGTTTGCTTCTTCAATTTTTTTCAAAATCTATCTCTTTAGGACTTACTAGAGTCAGCTTTTAGGGAATGTTGTATGTGCATACTTGTTTGTGCGGAATGTGATTGAATATGTTATAGTCATTTCCTTTTATTTTCCATATTTTCCCAATTTTCTAAAAATACTGGACGATTTTCTCAAAATTCCCCAATCTATGTCCATGTACTGTCCATGTTTTAAACCTTGGACGATTTTTCAAATACTTCATTTTCCATTTTTTATCAAACCCTGGACGATTTTCCAAATTTCCCTTAATTTCCTTCAAAACTCCAGGTGATTTTCTATCCTCACTTTCTTCTAGATCTCGAATTTCTGCTTCATTTTATCCTGCCTGCAATTCTTTTTCAGAATTCATGTATTTTCCCAAGTCTTATTCCAATTTTCATGTCTTCCAGTCCGATGGCATCCAGTCAGCTTGATTCAGTCTTCCTTGAGGGTCACATCTCCTACGAGGTGCGACAAAGTCTTCCCGAACATCGAGTCCTCAGCACCAGATCCTTCTTTCCCCGGTGGTACTATTCATGGTTCAAGAACTTCTCTCGTATGTTTCCGGACCATCTGGACGAGTGTGGATTGGAACTGGCGTCCGCAGTGGGAAAGCAGACAGTCAACGGAAACTTGATCCATGCACTAGCAGAGCGGGTCGAATGGCTCGAGTTAAGCATGGAAAACGGTTTTTATGAAGGCTTCACTTTTGCTAAGAACAACAATCAGAATGAGTCAAAGAAGAATACTCATTTCGCTCACTCTGTCAGTAATAATAAATGGAATCATCGCAAGGGGAAGAATAGAGACTTCTGTTATGGGGCAGGAGTTTCAAACAGGAATGATCAGAAAGGGAAGCCGATCCCGCAATTCAGCAAGCCGCTTCAACTAGAGCAGGGACCAAAACCCCGAGAGAAAGTGAAGCATGAAGGATGGAGCTATGAGAGAAAGTTCACTCCATTAGATCAATCACTCGAGACTGTGCTCGAGTACCTGTTGACCAAGGAGATGGTCAAATTGCCCAGGCTGGTCGACCCTTCCGCTCCTATGGGAAAATTCAAAGACCAATTCTGCAAATTTCATCGAACAGTGGGGCACAACACTGAGAATTGCTTCGTTCTGAAGAACATTGTTCAGGACCTTATTGATAAAAATCTTCTGATAGAAGGTGCCGAAGATGAGAATATAGAAATTCTGAAATAACCATTTCCCCCTTATAATACAACGGTCATCTCTGAAGGAATGCACTAAGGGCATTTGCTTGTCTTTTCATTTCCATTCTTTTATTTCCACATTCGGGATGATATCCCATTTTATTCTCATCATTGTCATTTTGATTAATTCTATCTTTCAATAAAGTTGCCAGTTTCCTTTGTCTATCTTGGTGCCATTTGTCTCTTTACTCCTCAATATTAAATCTTCACAAAATTGAAATCATTTTGCTCTTTTATCTTTCCAATTATTTTCAATAAAAGCAATTTATTTCATGATGAGCAATTTCCCTAAATCAATTTATCCTCCAATTTTCAGAATGTCTTCCCGATCTATCAAGAAGCTCGTCTTTAATCCAAAAGCTTGTTCGAAATCAGCAATAATTCATCAGGTCAAAATAAGAACAGAATGTAGTCAGACTGCAAAGCAGTCAGAAGAATCCACAGAGTTCGATTCAGCTCTTCAGGAACTGCCAGAATTTGCATCGGTTCAGAAGCAAGATGAGCCATCATCCTTAGTTCAAGACCCGACTGAGGATATCAATATCGGATCAGAAGACGATCCTAGAATTCTCAAGATTGGCAGTGGTTTGAGCTCAGGAGAGAAAGAAAGGCTCACTAATTTCCTCAAGCAGCATGAAGAAGTATTCGCATGGACTTATGAGGATATGCCAGGTTTAGATCCGAAATTGGTGAAACATCGCCTCGTTCTGAAGCCTGAGGCGAAACCAGTCAAGCAGAAGTTGAGAAAAATGGATCCTCGAATCGAGCAACAGGTCAAGGAAGGACTTGAGAATCTGCTTAAAGCAGGATTCATTCGAGCAATTGATTACCCGGATTGGTTGGTGAATATCGTAGCAGTTCCTAAAAAGAATGGTAAAGTTTGAATCTGTATCGACTTCCGTGATCTCAATAAAGCCACTCCGAAGGATGACTATCCGCACCCAAACATTGATCTCCTAGTCGATAGCACGGCTGGGCATGCCATGTTCTCCTTCATGGACGGATACTCCGGATATAATCAAATCAAATTGGCCGCTCATGACCAATCCAAAACATCCTTCACTACGCCATGGGGCACTTTCTGTTATACAGTCATGCCTTTTGGGCTCAAGAATGCTGGAGCCACTTATCAGCGCGCTATGGCCGTTATATTCCATGATCAGATGCACAAGACTATGGATGCATATGTCGATGATATTCTGGTGAAATCCAAAGAAGAGGAAGATCACATCGAAGCTCTTAATCAAGTTTTCAAGAGACTCATTCTTTACAAGCTAAGACTCAATCCACAAAAATGTGTCTTTGGAGTCGAATCAGGCAAGTTGCTAGGCTTCTTGGTCAGCAAGAAGGGGATAGAAATGGATCCCGCTAAGGCCAAAGCTATCATTGGCATGCCACCCCCGACTAATCTCAAAGAATTTCGTAGCCTTCAAGGACGCATGCAATCAATTCGGCGATTCATTTCTAATTTGGCCATGAGATGTGAGCCTTTCAATCATCTACTCAGAAAAGGAGTGAGGTTCGAATGGGGGTCAGAGTGTCAGCAGTCGTTTGATCGCATCAAGAAATATCTTCTCAATCCTCCTGTTTTAAAGCCGCCAGAATTAGGGAAACCCCTATTGCTATACATTTCAGTTAATCAAGTTGCTTGCGGCGGATTCTTGGCGCAATACGAAGAAGGCAGCTTGATAGAACATGCCATTTACTATGTGAGCAAGACCTTAATTGATTACGAGAAGAAATACTCTCAGATAGAGAAGACGTGTTTAGCTCTAGTATGGATGTGTCAGAAATCGAGACATTATCTATTGGCGTCTGAAGTCAAGATTCTATCTAAATTAAATCCTCTCAAGTACATTCTTGAACAACCATTCCTCAGCGGACGAATAACCAAATGGCAAGTCCTATTAATGCAATACGACTTGGAATATGTCTCTCAGCAATCTATCAAAGGCCAAGCAATTGCAGACCAATTAGCAGATTTTCCTCTAGCAGAGGATGTTAAAGCTGAGGATGATTTCCCCGATGAGCGGATCTGGAATATTCAACAATCCCCAATTTGGAATTTATTCTCCGACGGTTCCAAGAATATGGCAGGCATAGGAATCGGAATTCTACTAATTACACCAGAGAAGGAGATTATTCCCTTTTCTCTTAAACTGGATTTTCAGTGCACTCATAATATGGCCGAGTATGAAGCTTTGATACAAGGTCTGAAGATTCTACAGGACTTCAATGTCAAAAGAGTGCATGCTTATGGCGACTCCTTGCTCGTCGTCAATCAAGTTCTGGCCGAATGGCAAGTGAAAGATTAGAAATTACTTCCTTACCAGAAGATTGTCTCAGCTCTTGCCAACAAATTCGAAGAATTCCAACTTTTCCATATCAAGAGAGATTTCAATCAAGTTGCAGACAGTTTAGCTAATCTGGGATCCATCATGTCTTTCAGGAGTGGAGAATCTTGCCGCTCATTTGAAATTGCCAGACTTGATCAACCCGCTTTCGTCCCAGTAGAGCAGATAAACCATGCTGAGCAAAAGAAGAAGCCCTGGTATCATGATATCAAGAATTTCATTAAAACTGGCGAATTTCCGTCAGAATTAGCAAAGAGAGAGCAGCGAGCAATTCAACGCATGTCTGCTCGATATTTTATTCTTGCCGACGTCCTTTATTGTCGTGGATTCAGTTCTGAGTATTCTAGATGTTTGGACGAAGAAGAAGCCGAAGAAGTTGTGCAAGAAGCACATGAAGGCATTTGCGGTGGTCATGTCGGCTATCAGACTCTCGTCAAACAAATCATCCGAGCAGGATATTATTGAAAAACTATGCAACAAGATTGCTATCGTTTTGTGAAGAAGTGCGTTCAATGTCAGATGCATGCGCCTTCCATTCATGCGCCAGCGACATACTTGCAATCTGCCGTCTCGCCATGGCCATTTTCCATGTGGGATTTCGATGTTGTAGGCCCCATCACTCCTTCAGCCTCCAATGGTCATAAATATTTTCTTGCCGCAACAGAATACTTTACTAAATGGGTAGAAGCAGTCACTCTACGCACAGTAGAAGGTCGACACGTGGTTTCTTTCATCCATAAGAATATCCTTTGCCGTTTCGGTATACCGCATGATATTGTGTCGGATAATGACAGTCATTTCAAGAATGAGAGAATGAGGACATTCTGTTCAAAGTTCAAAATTCATCATCATTTTTCCGCTCCTTATTATCCTCAAGGGAATGGTCAGGCAGAGGCCACCAACAAGATTCTGATCTGAATCCTAGAGCGAACCTTGGAAACAGGCCGTGACTGGCATGAAAAGATTCATGATGCGTTGTGGGCATATAGAACCACCATTCAAACTCCAACGAATGCTACTCCATCAGAACTTGTCTACGGAACTGAAGTAGTACTGCCTCTACATGTTCAGAAACCTGCTTTGAAATTTGCATCACTTCTAGAATTACCTCTTGATCAGTATCAACAACAGCAACTGGTACAACTTGATTTGCTCGATGAAAGAAGGCTCAGAGCAGCAGAGCATGCTCAATCCTATCGCCAGAGGATAGCCCGACAATATGCAAAATCTGTCATTGAGAGAAAATTTCGGGTCAATGATCTAGTGCTCAGATCAACAACTTATCTCAGGCACCGCCCAGGTGGCAAATGGTCGCCAAATTGGGAAGGTCCTTATGTTGTCAAAGAGGCACTACCACGCAATTCATATCGGCTCATCAATGCTGATGGAATAGAATTACCAGATCCCATCAATGCTCGACATTTGAAAAAATTCTATACTTGAACAATTTCCTATTCTTTGTAATTCTTCCAAATTTTCTTCAATAATGATCAAAATTCTTTTTCCCAGTTACACTGGGGCATTTTAAAATTTTGTTTTTATCTACAAATACCCTGATGCAGGCAGGATAAACAAATCTCTCATTTCACGCACTTGTGCATTCATGTGCATTAATTTGCATTCATTTGCATACAATCGCATTAATAACGATCTGGTCAGTATTGAGATTTCAACTATCAATCCCATCACAATTCCTAACGATTCAAGATTGAAAGACAATCACCAGAACTGAACCAAAATCCAGTATCCAAACTGGTACATTTTTAAACCGGTATGCATACCGGTATCCTTTCAAAATCGAGCACTCGTGTTAGTGTTCCACTGAATGGTCATGTCAGTCGACCTCTTGAGTTCAGTCTTCGCGCTGATCACTCATCAAATTCTCAATTTCTAATTTCCAATTTCCAAATATCAATTTCCAAATTCCAAAATTCCAAAATTCTAATTTCCAATTTCCAAATTCCAAAATTCCAAAATTCCAAAATTCCAAAATTCCAAAATTCTAATTTCCAATTTCCAAATATCAATTTCCAAATTCCAAAATTCCAAATTTCTAATTTCCAATTTCTAAATATCAATTTCCAAATTCCAAAAATTCCCAATTTCTAATTTCCAATTTCCGAATATCAAATTCCAAACTTCCAATTTCTAATTTCAAATATCAAAATTCCAATTTCAAAAATTCAAAATTCAAAATTCTAAATTTCGACCTTTTGGTCACCCAATACCCAATTCCAAAAAAAAAAAAAAAAAAATCTCTTGCGAGAGACCCTTTTTATAGGGAGAGTTCGAGGGAGCTCGCTCTTTTCGCATGCTATCCAATTCGTTCACTTAGCCCCTTTTTAAGGAGAGTTTGAAGGGACTCGTGCCTTTGTGAACCGTTTGCAAAACAAAATTCCAAATTTCACACAAAGAACCCTTTTTATAGGGAGAGACTCGACGGAGACTTGCCTTCCTTGTGGCCCCATAATTTCAGACTAGGCCATTTCATCATGAAGGACCCTCTTTTCAGGGAGAGTGTGATGAACTCGTTCCTTCATGACCAATTTACCAATCTCACCAATTTCGGCCCCCTTTTCATAAGAGAAGCCTAATGTTAGGAAGTTTTGACGAAAGCTTAATTTCTCTTCGAAAGTTCGTTTTGCAAACACCTCTTCAGGGAAGAGAGGAGTAATTCCCAAATTCTAATTTCTGAATCTTTTCCTTTGGGGAAAGGAGAAGAGAATTTTTGTCATGGATGTGTTGCGTTGTGCTTCAAATGCTCGCTTTCACAAAAGGATTTTAAGAAAGTTTTGCCAATTTGTCATTAAATATTTGTTGATTTCAAAAATCTTTATTGCACAAAATTATTACTTCAGAATACCTCCACTATTACTTCCGAAAGGGCAATGCTTTCGCGAAAAAGGATTCAAAATTCAAAATCTTTCTATTGGCCAACCAAAAGGATGAAGAATAAATCCGCGATATGGCCAGCAAAGAGAATTCAATGTTGTTGCAAAGCCATGAGTGATTGATATTGATCGCAGTCAATGGCACATTTTTAAAGACCATTCTTGAAAAATAAAGCAGTCGAAATATCCTGGGTGATACAGAAAAATCCACTCAATTTTCATATCTCCTCAATCACCTAAGCTATAATTAAATATCTGCAAAAGGGATCTCTCAATTGTCGTCAAGATGAAGGCGAATTAAGCGAGTCGACCCCCGGGGCCAAAGAAGATTTGGATCATCTCCAAGATGACAGTGTTTGTGACGGATCCTTCCAGGGAAAGTTCAGATCACCGTCAAGATGAAGGCGAGTGTGATGAGCCTACCGACAAACCCTAAAAGGTATTTAATTTCTGCTATCATCAAGAGATTTCCTACCAAAGAGCCAATAACTATCAAGATAATCCCTGAGAGAAAAGAAGGATCGGAACATCTCTGAGATGAAGGAGTTTGTGACGTACCCTTCTGGAAAAAAAAAAGAGAGAGACAAGTCAGGACATCTCCAAAATGAAGGATGATGTAATTCCCGAAAAATCCAAGAGAGCTCCAATCTGCTAAAAAGAGAGTGCAGAAAGATCATCATGAGAAAAGAATCCCAAGATATCAGACTGCCAAATCTATCAAGAATTTTCTTTAATTTTGTGAAATTCTTTTATCAATATTCTTTCACCAATAGCCCTCGCAATTTCAAAAATACTTTCTTTCCCGTCCATATCAAGGAAATTGATAGCTTCCTTGAAAGAAAGTCAATCGCAAGCAATTTGAATTCGAATCTTGATTCTACAGAGTTAAGCCCAGTTGGAGGTAATACTTCAGGTAGAAAAGAAGGAATACTTTCAAAAAATGTGCATCAGTTTCAATTATTTTGAATCAACAACAATTTTCAACATTTGGACAATATTTTCTAGCTATCCTGGCATGAAGCGAGAGCTTGAGGTTCATCTTTGGCGCATCCTGACACCATCCTTTTAAGGACTTGATAACGGGAGTTTTCAAGATTCCTTCCCTTCTTTGGTATAATCTGAGCGCACGGGCTCTCAGATTCGCACACTTCCCTGTGTCCCCACTGTCCCACCATAGACAGTCCAATTTCGGCTTGAGGTTAAGCCACCAATTCCAGTAAAAGGCAATTTTAAAAGTTAATTAGTCTCAGCAATGAGACGCCCAAAATCAATCCCTTTTCAAACTTTAGGGACCCCAATTTCCTTTCTTTTGCAAAAACCCTATCGGATTCATTGTGCGGAAATCCGAAGGTTCCATCACAGTCTCTTCTTTCGAGGATTCCATCCATTTTCTGCCCAATCAGGTCGAGGGTACAAACCTAAGCCTCACTTTGATGAGGTATTTCATGTCCCAATCAAGTTAAAGGTTAAGCCTGAGCTTCGTTCCATGTGAGGTATTTTTCGTCCCATCCAGGTTAAGGGCAAAACCTGAATCTTACTTTCTTTTGAAATAAAATTTTATCCTTATTCTCCATTTCATATCTACCATCATCACTTGAACTAATTCTTTCATACCCAGTCAGATTCATCTAACTGGGGCATTTTTATAATCCAAATTTAGTGTATTTTCTTTGCCACTAAGCTCGGCTTCTAACCGGCTTAGCAGCAAAGAGGGGCATCTGTAAACACCCCAAATTTTCACCCTCATCCAGTGTTTGTCCATTTCATGTGTCATTGCATATCATTGCATGTATTCTGCATATCATTCCATCACATTGCATAGCATTGCATGTCATTGCATTTCATTTTCGAGATCCAGCACTCCTATTTCAAAACATTAAATCCAGATTTGAATTTTAAAGCTTTTATTTCAAAATCAATTTCAAAACCTGGGTTTTTATTCAATACTCTGTCATTTTCCAACCCCAGGACTTTATATTTCGAAATATTTTCTCAAGGAAACAATCTGGATTCATTTCAAATTCAAATTTTAATCGATTTCAATTCACAGATGAGACCCATTGAGGTGGTGTCGCTTCTGAATTCCTCTATTCATCAAATTTCTCAAAGTTTTGAAAGTTTCAGTCCGATCAGGACTCTGTCCCAGAGTCATAATCCAGTCAGGAATCTGTTTTGAAATCTGTTTTACTTCCATTTTCAGTCTTTTTTTATTATTGTCAAAATTTAGGTCATTTTACAGAGTCTAGTTAGTTCAAAACTCTATTTTAGAGTTCGGTCGAGTTAGGAGTCTAACCCTGACTGTGTTTTCTGATTTATTTCATCATTTCTTGGTAAAATCTTTCAAAAAATTTTATATTTGAATTCTAAAATTTAAAATCTCGGAGTCCTAAGAGTTCAGGACTCTAACTCGGAGTTTCAGTTCGCTTGAGACCCTATTTTCAAAGATCTTGAATTCCAAATGTCGATTTTAACCCTTTTTCAAAGCCATTTTCAGTGTTTATTTCAAAATTCTTCAAAATTCGATGTGGGTCCACTCAGTTGGCACCATATCCAGAGGAGTTCTAACCTAGTTAGGACCCTATGCCATTTTAAAAATTATAACTTTGAAGTTTGTCTTTGAAAATCCTTTTGAAAACTCCTTCAATTTCAAGTTTTAAAATCGCTTTTTGAAAAACTCAAGTAGGGCCCACTCGGGGTGGTGCCATATTCGAGTCAGTCAGGGCTAGACTATGGTTAGTTGATGTCTTGGTTAGTGTTAGAGGTTTAGAAGAGTCAAAACCATTTTTGAAAAACTCATTTTTGAAAGTTAGTTTTTAAAACTAGTGTTTTTAAAGGTTTTTAAAGGTGTTTTAAAAAGCCAAATGTAGAAAATGCCAAGTGGCATTACATTTGGGGATTTTTTAGGAAAGTCTAGGGGTTAATTAGGCACTAGTTTAGATAATTTAGGCTAGGGGTAGTTAGGTCTTTCCACCCAAAAATCGCCCCTCCTTGTTAGAGTCCAAAAAATTCAAAATTCCCAATTTTTAAAACTAAAAAAATTCTATAAATAGTCTCCATAGGGGGGTCGATTTTTCCAACTTGCTCTCCTTGGGATTCTTGGAACTTCTCTCTCCTCTCCAACCCTTCCTCCATTGCAGCCACCTCAAGGTAATTATTTTGTTTAATTTTTACCTTTTATTTCATGTTTTTAATAGTTTTAAATCAATTTTAGCCATTAATACCTCCTATTTCATGGATTCAACCATGGTTTCACCTCAAGAATCAGCAAGAACGATCCAAGAAGGTGATCTAACCCTGTTTTGGGTGATTTATAGGGATTTTAATCCATTAGAATTGATTTTAATATGATTCTTTACATTATTAACCAATAAAATATATGATTTACCCTTTTAATGGGTTAAATCTATGTTTTAAAGGTGATATCAAATTCCAGCCATTGATTCCCTGTTTTTATTTTATTTTCATGGTTTATTCATGTTTGTTTTACGTTCTATAGCATATAAATAATTTTTATTTACTGTATTATGGTTTATTTTATTGATTTACATTAGTTAATGCATGGTTTTCCAAGTTTCTTAAATTTCTGTGAGTTTTAGGTTTAGTACAGTAATGATAATGTTATTTTGGATTGAAGTTCTCATTGTTTATTTCTGATTTTTTTATATGTGGTGCATGCATGAGTTATTGAGTTAATGTAGAAAAATCAGAGGTTTTGAATCTCGAGAACCCTGTCAAAAAAATCAGACATCAAATCGGGTTTTTAAAGTTTTAAAATCGTGGTTAAAATCAAGAAGATAACTTGCTGTTATGATATTTCTCTCATCTTATATCCGATTTTAAATCTGTAAAGTTCTATGGATTCACATTGAGTAGATATGTCAGCTGTGAAATTTTCGGATTTTTTTATTACAGTTTAGTATTTTTCCCCTTTCAGAGAATCTGTTTTTAAATTTAAAACTCATTAGGGTTTACCAAAACCCTAATCAGACTTGTGTTAGTCATAAATCCCAAACCACAGATCTGATTCATGATCTGTAAAAAGTGAGTATTGTTATTTTTCTGTTTACTGTTCACCACTAAAATGTCAGAGATTTTTGTTTAGAATTGCTATTTATGTCTGTATTTTCAATTTGAAGTATCCGTTTTAATCCCTGTTAAAAGTGATATATTTTAGCCCAGATTGCTGGAAGAGTTTCTCCCTAATCAGAGAAGATTTTTCCGATCTGTAAATTGGGAAATCTCTGTTTTTTTTCTTAGTTAGTTCTTGTGAAATTTCATAAATTTCCATGGAGATTTGACCCCTAGTTCAGGTCTTGGACTGAGACTGGTTGGTGAATTAGGTCAAAAATAGCATATTTTTAGGGTTTAATGCAATTTTCGGATTAATTCAATGTCAAAAAATTATTTTTATAATTCCAATTCGACATTAAGGTTATAACAAGTGCAGGTACCAATTTATATGGATTTTGGAATCCATTTGATCTCTGAATTAATAAAATTGCAAAACTGGGTTCCTGAAAGATCCAAAAACACTGCTAAAATCACAGTTTTTTGTGATATTATTGGATTTTCATGCATAAGCATATAGTTTTAGGGTTTAATCATGTTCATAATCATATTAGGATGCTTTAGGTTTAATTTTGTGCTCATTTGATTTCATTTAGTGCATAAAACCTAAGTTTTTACCAAAATCTATTTCTAAAAACCCTGATTTCAAGGCCATAGTCTTGCTATCAGGGGCAATTTGGTCATTTGACCTAAATTTCGAAATCCCTAACCATAATTTTCACATATTTAATCATGTCACATCATATTTAGCTTAGTTTATTCCATTCAAATTTCAAAACTTGCATTTTATCAAAATATCTTTCTGAAAACCCTAATTTCAAGGCCATAGTCTTGTTATTAGGGGTATTTTGGTTATTTTGACGACAATTTCGAAATTTCATATCTTATATTCCTTATTTATTCAATTTTATTTCATACTTTATCAATTTTGATTTTAGGAAATCATGGAAAAGGCTTATATCTAGCAAAATCCAGTAATTTCTAGATATTACTAGATAAACCTAGAAAAGCCAACATATTTTCATTAACCAAGTTTTCTAGTTTTGCAGGTACATTGAAGACTTTATTTTTCATGTATTTAAATTTCAATAGTGATGTAACTTGTAATTAAACTTTGGAATAAGAATTCACATTTCCTGCTTAGCTTAGGCAGCATTGCATATAGTTTATTTTTTTAAATAATGTTAATGTGTGATGGATGATGATTCATGCATATTCAAACTCACTATGGTCTACACGAATGGCACATACACTAGCTTTTATGAAGTTTATAAACTTGGTGGAATTAGTATTTATGGCTATAGTCAGAATATGAATGATACCCAGATTTATGATCTTCACATTAGCCACATTCAGCCTACACTCTTAGGCTAACTTCAAAAATGCACTGCATTTCTCAAAATACAAAAAGTATTTCTCAATTCCTCAAATCCATATTCATTCATTTCATGCATTTGCCAATTCCAATCTCAATTCAAAGAAGTTCATTTTCTCAAAATCTCCTAAGTCTTATAGCAAAATCGATTTTCCCAAAAGCATTGAATTTCAAAGAATATTTCAAGTGTTTTTCAAGCTCATAAACTCAATTTTCCAAGTTATGCAGTCAATTTCAAAGTTTGAAGTTAGAGAAATCAAAATCTTTCTAAGTCTTATTCAAAAATCGATTTTCTCAAAATATGGATTTGCCAAAGAATATTTCAAGTATTTCCCAAGTTCCAAATTCAAATTTTCTAAGTTAGAATTTCAATTTCAAAGTTTAAATTCAGAGAAACCCAGTTTCTCAGAATCAATTTTCACCAAATGTCAAGGATTCCTCAAAATCGATTTTTATTTCTTTCAGAAGTACATTTCAAATCCTAATTCACGATTTTCCAAGATTTACATTTTCTAAATATTTCAATCATTCAAAGCAAACATCATGTTTTCAAAATGTGCATTTTCTGAAAATTCATAGAACATGCCTGATTCTTTGTGCATTTAGAAATTAGAATATGATTTAGACAAGTTGAATAGAGTAGAGCATAAGATTGATCCTTGGTTCAATTACCCCTGTTAAAGGTGGCAGGAACGGTTGAACCTCGTACCGACAGGCGAGTCCCATTCTACGGAATTTTCCCGCATTTTAAAAACGGAGGCGAGTTATTTTCAAAATCTTTTTCAAAGGTCAGTTTGATTTGCAAAAGTAAAATTTTGCGATGATAACAATAACATAAAGTAAAAGAAAATTGAATTGGAGCAAAGGAATCAACATCTTCTAGATTTTCCTGCAAAATGAGAGTTAGTACAAGATAACCAAGAAAATGGGTATATATACTATATACAACGAAGATATATATGTAGACATAGAAATATTTGAATTTATGATGAATGATATATGATAATGACGATATATTTACAAAAAGAAAAGAAAAATATATGTGATAACCAATGCACATGAAGGGATATATATAGATGTGTATATAAGTATATATATATATTTATATATGTATGTTCATAACATATATCTATATATATATATATATATACATATATATTTATACATATAGGTAGATATACAATATATAAACATATATATAGATATATATATACATATAATGAGAAACATATACATATAAAAAAAAATATACATACTAATGGAAATTACATATAATGGGTAAAATCAGAAAATACAGGTATATACTGTTTCTGTAATGCCCCAAAATTTCAACGTTCGAACCTTTCATAAAACAGGCAAGAGACTAAAAGAATCTCTTTATTACAGAGTTGGTTTAAGAAATAAGCGGAAGACCATCCTTTTGTTAATTTTAGAAAAGCAAGTTGACCACTTTGGGCACGTCAGCTGAAGAACCAAAACATACAACCCATGCTACTTGAAAAAGGCACTTTCATTAAAAGAAGGTTCCAAAAGTACAAAATTCGGATGTCCCAAGGAAAATCCGTTACAAGACCCAAAAACATCAAGACGCGAGCTAAGAGCAGGAAGAAGAAAGTCTTGAAGCCATCTTGCCATCGCGCCATCGCCCGTGAAGTACCTATTCATCACCTGTACCCATAGAATGGGTTAGTTTCGCAAAAAAACTAGTAGGTGCACAAGAGAGACTACAAGGAAACGGAATTATGTACATTTAATTCAGTAGGTTACGCAGTTTAAAGCAGATATGCAGTTAAACAGGTAAGCAATGTAAGTATGTACATAGTGCAAACGCGTAAGTAGTGCAAGCGAATCAGTAGTGCAAACAAATAGGTAGTGCAAGCGAGTCAATGGTGCAAGCGAGTCAGTGGTGCAAGCGAGTGCAAGCGAGTCAGTGGTGCAAGCGAGTCAGTGGTGCAAGCGAGTGCAAGCGAGTGCAAGTGAGTCTCACTACTCAACAACCAGTGTGAACAGACTTTATGTTTCGATATTACTGGTCTGCGGGTACGCGCTGGCAAAACGTAGAAACAACTGAGACTAGTTCGGGCGTCTGTTATTCTATGTATTTTGAATAACCCGAATAGCTAGTTGAGTCCGCTCCAGAGGGACGACTTTAGCCGAGAGAGGATTCCCCAAAGGAGGCAGTGCCACGGAAGCATCCAACTTCTGCAGAAGTGCTGAGCTAACTATTGTAGCCCCTTTCCCCTAACTCCAATGACTGGGGAGGCCAGATCATTGCCCGTAGGGTGGTTGTTAACAACTTGTCCATTGGAGTTTGTACCGCTCTGTCCTTTCCCTTGAAACACCACTAGAAACGAATAGGTACGTTAGGGGTTGCTTAACTAATGACCCACTCTATGTTGTGGTCTTTAAACCACTCGAGCATCTTGCCTGTGAAGGCGAATGTGAGGCCCTTTATGTGATTCCAGCATTATGCATTTCGCACTGTTCGAGGTCGCACGACCGTCGCATCCGATCATCGTAGTACTAGACGTGTCGTGCACGACTACAAGTACTCTAGGATGAAAGGGGTATAGCTCCTTAAAAGAAGCCTCAACAGGAGTGTTTCACAAAGATGTAAAGTTTATCAACTTTACTATATCCTTTGAAACAGCAGTACCTTGTGCCAACATTATGCCTGCGATTTTCTAGAACCTCATCCGCTATCGGGGTATCTACATGCCTCGCAAGACTCGACACCGGCCTCGATAGACGGGAAACATGTTTCTCAACAGAAACTCCAACTCGTCTGCAGGACTGCATACTCAAGGAGTCAGGATCCTTGCAAGGTATCCCCCTCCTTAGACGGGGATGTTACACTAGCTCCTATCTCAACTCTCGTCGCGAGAGAGAGAGGTGAATGCCTGAGGATGCCTTTAAGGCATATGCAAAGAGCAAAAACCTGCGCGACATCTGCAATAGCAAAGCAGTAATAATACATACAAAAACAAGAGTCTAGGCGCAAAGCGCGACGACAAGGTAAAGGCGGTAAGCAAAAGTGCAACGCTGAACCTCGCCACGATGCGTGACGGCACATACAAACCATAAGCAAGAATGCAACACGAGATCTCGACGTGATACACGATGGCAAGTATAGACTGACATAAGGAAAAGGGCAAGGATCGCGAAACCGCGTCCTTGAGTTAAGTGCATACTCATATATATATATATATATATATATATATATATATATATATATATATATATATATATATATTCATTTATTGATCATTTTTAGTTTAATTGAACTTAATTCAATTATCCAAGTCTTCCGTACAATCTTCCCCTACCTTGGAGGGTTACGAGCTTGCTGACGTCTGCGGACGTACACAATTTACGGCTCGGGTCGCGGAGCGCGAGTGAGATCTGTCGTAACTGCAAATATGCGATATTAACATGCAAGCCCAGACAAAAGCAAAAGCAAGGCAAAGACTCAACTTCTCCAATACATAGAGCTGGGACCAACAGTCCCAAATGACTCGAAAAAAAGGATGGGGCAGGGCCAAATGAGCCTTGCCACCCAAAGAGGGTTGTAGTCAATGTGAGCAGATGACTCACGTTCACTAGGAATTCCTCACTGGAGATCAACATGTATAATGATCTGTCCCCATTATGATGTAGCTTGCAAAGATTCCCCGGGTCTGTCGACCAAGGGTATAGGCTCGCGCACAAAGGGGCAGGGGGGATCGGCCCCTGCTGGCAAACAAAAAGGCAGGGGCCGATGGCCCCTGTTAGCAAACAGAAAGGCAGAGGCCAATGGACCCTGCTGGCACACAAAAAGGCAGGGGCCGATGGCCCCTGCTGGCAACCGAAAGGCAGGGGCCTATGCCCCTGCTGACAAAAGAAAGGCAGGGGCCATAGGCCCCTGCTGGCAACCGAAAGGCAAGGGCCTATGCCCCTGCTGACAAAAGAAAGGAAGGGGCCATAGGCCCCAGCTGGCAAACGAAAGGCAGAGGGGCCTATGCCCCTGCTGACAAAAGAAAGGCAAGGGCCATAGGCCCCTGCTGGCAAACGAAAGGCAGGGGCCATAGGCCCCTGCTGGCAAACGAATGGCAGGGGCCGATGGCCCCTGCTGGCGTAAAAGAAAGGCAGGGGCCATAGGCCCCTACTGGCGCAACAAAAAGGGGCAGGGAGGAGGGGCTCGACCCCTCCCCTGCCGTAGCAGAGAGCAAGGAAGAGGGGCCCGGCCCCTCCCCTGCCGTACGGAAGTAAGGAGGGGGCTCTGCCCCTCGCCTGCCGTACGAAAGCAGGGAGGAGGCTTAGCCCTCCCCTCCCTGTGTAACGAAGAAACGAGGGGGAAGGATGGGAGAGAGAGAGAGAGACGGAAAGAGGGAGAAGAAGAGGAGGAAGAACGTACCTGGTGGTCGGCGGCGGCGTCGGAGAGAGGTCGCAAGTGGCGGTAGCAGACTAGCGAGGGAGAGTCGGGAGGCGGTGAGGGAGAGAGACAGCGAGGGGGGGGTTCGTATTTGAAACCCCCTGCCTTATTTTCTAAAGAAGGCACGAGGGAGGCGGTGCCTCAATTGGGTCCGACCCGAATCCTAACTTTTTTTTTTTTTTTTTACGGGTTATTACATCCTACCCTCCTTAAAATAATTTCGTCCGCGAAATTTTTATTTCGTGCACTGGTCAAAATACAAGTCAGGGTATTTTTCCCTGATATCCGACTCAGGCTCCCATGTACATTCATTTATTCCATGGTGTTGCCAACGTACTTTTACAAGAGAAATCGTCTTCGATCTGAGCACTTGGTCTCGACGGTCAACGATTGCCACTGGTCTTTCCTCGAACGTCAAGTCTTTTTGGATATCCACATCATCATAATGAATGATGTGTGATGGGTCGTGAACGTATCTTCTCAGCATAGTTACGTGGAAGACGTCGTGGATCTGAGCGTACTGAGGAGGCAGCGCAACACAATAAGCCGCCTCACCGATCCGATCCAGGATCTCAAAAGGTCCGACGAACCGGGGACTCAGCTTTCCTTTCTTTCCAAAATGGAAAACGCCCTTTGTAGGAGATACCTTAACAAAAACCATATCTCCTGTTGAGAACTCGAGCTCTCTACGTCGACGATCGACGTAACACTTCTGTCGACTCTGCGCGGTATGCAAACGTTCCCTGATCATCTGCACTTGCTGAGTATAGTGCTGTAGCACTATAGGTGAATCTAACATCCGTTCACCAACCTCATCCCAGTAAACAGGTGATCGACAAGGCTTCCCGTACAAAGCTTCGTACGGGGCCATACCGATACTCGCATGATAACTATTATTGTACGCGAATTCTGCCAACCCGGTATGAGAGTCCCATTCTCCCTTCCAGTCTAACATGCACGCTCGCAGCATGTCCTCCAAAGTCTGAATCGTGCATTCAGATTGTCCGTCGGTCTGAGGGTGGAAAGCGGTGCTGAATTTCAGTTTCGTGCCCAAGGCCAAATGCAGTTGTCCCCAAAACCTGGAGGTGAACCTCGGGTCACGATCGGAGATGATTGACACAGAAACACCGTGCAATCTCACAATCTCCCTGACATAGAGGTCTGCCAAGCTGTCCAGTGACTGACTGAGCCGAATAGGGAGGAAATGCGCTGATTTAGTGAGTCGATCCACGATCACCAAAATCGCATCGTGTTTCCTTCGCGTCCTCGGCAAACCGACGATGAAGTCTATCGTGATGTCCTCCCACTTCCATTGTGGAATCTCTATCTACTGCATCACTCCGCCTGGTCGCTGGTGCTCGATCTTAACCTGTTGGCAAGTCAAGCACTTCGAAACGTATTCGGCTACGTCCCGCTTCATTCCACTCCGCCAATATCTGCGCTGCAAATCTTTGAACATCTTTGTGCCGCCCAGGTGAATCGTGTACTTGGACTTGTGGGCTTCAGCGAGAATCTCATCTCTCAAAATAGGGTCTTTTGGCACCCAGAGACGATCCTTACGCCATACACCTCCTTTCTCACTCAAACGAAAGGGGGTATCGGCCCGCTGTGCTAGAGCCTTCAGCTTTTCGTATCGCTCATCGATCTTTTGACTAACAAAGATCCTAGATAATAGCTCAGGTTGAGCTACCATGCTGGAAAGACTGATCAAAACTGGAGTGACTGCAAACGGTTCCCACGATATCAGATCCTCGATCAGGTTCCACCCCGCAAATAACAAATTAACAGAAACGCTGGAAGACTTGCGGCTCAGAGCGTCGGCCACAACGTTCGCTTTTCCCGGGTGATAGGACAAGGTAAAGTCATAATCCTTGAGGAATTCCAGCCAACGCCGCTGCCTCATATTCAGCTCCTTCTGCGAGAACAAATATTTTAGGCTCTTATGATCTGTAAAAGCCTCGAACCGCTCCCCATACAAATAGTGCCGCCATATCTTCAATGCGAAGACCACCGCTGCTAACTCCAAATCATGAGTCGGATAATTCTTCTGATGTATTTTAAGTTGGCGCGATGCATAGGCGATCACTCTATCGTTCTGCATTAAGACGCAACCCAAGCCTGTCCCGGAAGCGTCGGTGTAAATCACGAAGCCGCCTCGACCCGAAGGTAAGGCCAAAATAGGAGCAGTCGTAAGACATTCCTTCAACATCTGAAAACTGCTCTCGCACATGTCGTCCCACATGAACTTAGCTTCTTTCTTCAGGAGCTGCGTCAAGGGTAGAGAGATCTTAGAAAAGTCCTGGATAAATCTTCGATAATACCCAGCTAATCCAAGAAAACTCCGAATGTCACGAACATTCCTCGGTTGCTGCCAACTGAGTACAGCCTTGACTTTCACTGGATCCACGGACACACCTTCCTTGGAGATGACATGTCCCAAAAACATGATCTCCTCGAGCCAAAACTCGCACTTAGAGTACTTAGCGAACAAACGCTCCTTTCGCAAAGTTTCGAGAATAACTCTCAAGTGCTCACGATGTTGCTCCCAGCTATCGGAATACACCAAGATGTCGTCGATGAACACGATCACGAAGGTGTCCAAGAAGGGTTTGAACACCCTATTCATGAGATCCATGAACGCTGCAGGAGCGTTAGTGAGTCTGAAGGGCATGACCGTAAATTCGTAATGCCCATACCTGGTCTGGAAGGCCGTCTTGGAGATATCTGTGATCATCGCAAAATTTTTCCTCTCTCGTTAGTTTCTCTCTCTTCCTTCTCTTTTCCTTTTCTAACCTCTATTTTCCTCCTTTTTGAGGGGAGAAGAATAAAAGAAAGAAAATAAAGAGAGAAAAGAAAAGAAGAGAAAGAAAGAGAGAAGAGGAATTATTTTGCGCGGTTTTCACTTGACCTTGATTTGAAAAATATTTAGAAAATAACTCGCCTCCGTTTTTGAAAATATTGCGGGAAAATGGGGAGACGGGATTCGCTCGTCGGTACAAGGTTCGACCGTTCCTGGCGCCTTTACCAGGGGTAATCGAACCAAGGATCGAATCTATGCCTTTTGCTTTGCCTAAATATAATCTAAGAATTTATCCTAAAGATCTAAATGCACAAAGAATCATGCTTGTGCAATGCAAGGATGTATGCTCTTTTGAAAATTGATTTAGAAATTTTCAAGTATTCTGAGATGAACTTGGTAAAGGAGTGAAGAAATGGTTGAATTTAACTTAGAACTTTGAGATAGATCAGAGAAGTTCTAAGTCTTTGAAGTAAATCAGAGTTGGAAAAATAAATCTTGGCTTTTGAGGAAGAATAATTTGGAGCTTTGAAATGAAAGAAAAATGAAGTTTCAAAGTCGAAAATGGACCTTGAATTTGATTTTGAATTTAGGAAAGGAAATGAATACTTGAGATGGAATTGAGTCTAGACTTTGAAGTTTGAAATTGGAATGGACTGGGAAAATCAAATGGTATTTAAGAATAAAAATGGATTTAGATTAGATCCGAAAAATGGAATTGAAATCTAGAATTTGGAATTGGATTCCGGATCCTAAACAGAATGGGATCCGAGATTTGGAATCCGAGATGGACTTTGGATTCTGGATCCTGAAATGGAATGGATCTGAAGTCTGAGATCCAAATGTAGAGTTGGACTCTGGATCCTAAGATGGATTTGGATCTGAAGTCCGAGATCCAATGTAGAGTTGGACTTTGGATCCTAAGATGGATTTGGATCTGAAGCCTGAGATCCAAGGTGAAATTGGATCGGAAGTCTAAGATCCAATGTGAAGTTGGATTATGGATTCTAAGATGGATTTGGATCTGAAGTCTGAGATCCAAAGCGAAATTGGAGTCTGGATCCTAAAGAGGAATTGGATCTGAAGTCTGAGATCCAATATGAGGTTGGATTCCGGATCCTAAGGAAATTGGATCTGAAGTCTGAGATCCAAAAGTGGAATTGGAGTTTGGGTCCTAAAGAGGAATTGGATTTGAAGTCTGAGATCCAATATGAGTGTTGGATCCTGGACCCTAAAATGGATTTGGAGTTAAATTCAGAAGATGAATCAAGAACTTCCAAGTTTAAATTGAACTTTGGAAAATGAATTTTAGAAGTTAAATTGGACTTTGAATTTAAGATAGAATTTGGAATTTGAAATACAAGATGATTCTAAAGTTTCAAAGTCAAATGGGACCTTGAAATTGATTTCTTGAATCCTTTTGAGAAATAGAGTTGAATTTGAATTTATGAATAGGATTTGATCTGAGAAATGAAGAAGAAGAATCACTTGGAATTTTGAAAAGGAAATTTTCAAAATATGATGCAATTCTATCCTATATGATGAATGAATTTAAAATTTTGAAATTAGATTTTGAAAAGCTATTCCATTCTTTAAATGAATTTAAATAAGATTGAGGATATAATACATCCTTGACTATGGTCATTGAATATATTATATAATAATCTATATTTAAATTCAGGTGAAGAATAAAACACATTTGGTGCTTTTATAGAATTTAAAATGAAATTAACTCTCAATATACCCTGACTATGGTCATTGGTATATATTTTGAATTAATTTTAAGTTAAATTCTGATAAAAGAATAAAATATTTAAGGAAAATATGATGAATTTTGAAAAGAGATCCGGTGTGGATCCAGTGTTATTCTATAAAAGATGAAAATCCTAAGTTTTGTTTACATCCTGACTATGTCCATTGATGTAAATTATCAACTTAGGATTTAATCACCTCTTGTGGAATGGTGCGCATGCCATTCGTGTTTCCCATCCGTGACTTTTTGAGATAAAAGAGAGAAATGACATGGAACAAGCACTTCTAAAAGATGTGCATGCACTTACATTCTAATCTAAGCTGGAAATATAAATTTTTCATTTAATATCTAAGTTGTTACAATTTGAATTGAACTTTAATTTACAAAATTTCAATCTAAAAGGGGTTTTTAACAATCTACATATCTCCTGCAAAACAGATTTAGCAAGGGATAACAGATGTATAGGGAAGTTAGCAAAATATCATATTGAAAGAAGAGATGCCATCAATGAAACATTCATCCATGCCGATGAAAAATACAATATAGATGTCAAAAAAAAATTTTTTGTGAACTTAATAAGAGATAGAGATGCAGTACCTAGCAATGTTCTTCTTATGTCTCTAATCTAATAAAACAGTAAATGCATATATGTATATATATTCATAATATGTAAATGCACATATACATGATAGAAGAGTGAAACATATGAAGATTTGCATATGTATTCGCAAGAAGCAAATGCAGATAGATATACCGGAAAAGATGTAAATCAATAAAGAAAATTTCAACAGAAATAGCCTCTCATGATTTGTAAAACCAAATGTGATGATCTTACCTTTTGGTGATTCAAGCTATGATTTAAGTGGCCAACTTCTGATACGATGCTCAGGCCCGGTACAGATCCTTCAAAAATGGTCAGTTCTAAGATTCAATTCCAGCAATTTCAACACATCATCTCAGGAGGCCAGCACCATTACTCAGTGAACTGATTGCTAACGATATGTATTGTACATCTACACTAACGACAACCATGGACTGGTGCTGGGTGATGGAGATACACAAAGAATATGAATAGTGTAAATTACAGCAAGTGGGTGCCACAGGTATGGGTGAAGTGAATATACTATGATATTGCGCACACATGCCGAAGATGCAGGTGAAGTAGCTGGGTACAGGTGAGACTTTTGACCAGAATGGTATATAAGAGAATAATCTTGAGAAGAACAATTCATACTCCTACAAACATGAAATATAAACAACCCAAAGACGGCCACCCTGGACTTCAAAACTAACTGTATGATTTTCCTTACTAGCGGCAAATGAGGCTTCAAACTTATTGAAATTTGATGAACTGCCTGTCAGATCTGTAATCTTTGTAAAATTCTCTACCATGAAAATCTCACTAAGTTTAATATATATATATATACAAAACCAAGTAGTTGAAGATGGCAACCCCATAGATATCAAAGGGGAATCCAGATTCAAGTCAGATGTGTAAGATTCATCCATCTAAGCGATTGTTTAGCTGAAGCTGTAAAATGAGGACATTTGCCCTGATTGCAAACAAAATCTGCTGCTAGGGAGACTTAGTTCACATAAAGCATCCTTAGAATAGTCATTTTTTCATTTTGATCATTTCACTTGATCTTTGGAATCTGAAGATGAGAGACTAAGTTCCAGCTAGATCGAGAAGCAAGCTGAATGCACCCTGTTCATCCAAAAAAAAAAAAGGTTAAGTTAGATTTTTTTTTTAACACAGAATTTGGCACATGTACCAAAAAAAATAGCACCTGATCCCCCTGGTTTTACGACTGGTGCAGAAACCGAGGCATTGATTGTAGCATTAGGTCTGATAGAGTCCTTACAGTTGCTTAGAGTGATCTCTAGTGTCTGAAATTCAAGGTTTATATCAATCATGAATTTTGTACCATTAATAGTAAAAGTATCACAAAACAAAAGAGAAAAGAAAAAGAAATTTCAGATTCCCCTGCAGCACTTTTGCTTGGCATGTTCCTGCAATACTTCTAATTCATCCATGTAAAACAGGCTTCAAAATGTGTTGCTGCTGATTTTCTGTAGTAGACTCTGCTGTTTTGAGGTGCTACTGAAACATAACTTGACGCTGGCCAAACTGCAGCATGGATACCTTTGAAATCAACTGCAATAGTTACACATCTATGGCCTGGAGCAGCGACATGACAAATCTCTTTTGTTTGAAAGGGGCCTAATATCAGACTTCTTTTCCTTCATATGGCTTTTATTCTCAGACCCCCCTGATCCTTGGTGGAAAGATACTCAGAAGTATGTGTGGCAATTGCATCAAGTGGCTGGAGATGGGATGGCAGTGGCAGGAAAACATAGACAACAGGGTGTGTGATAGCAGATAACTGCAGCAATGAGATATGTGCTGGAGTGATGGTGCATGGTGCGATTTGCAACTGGACTGTAGGGTCCAGCCGGTAGATAGGTGTTGCTTTGCTAATCATGAAAATATAGATAAGACTTTGTAGCATAAGATTAAGCTCTAGCTATTGATATCATGTTATTAACCATCTAACAGAAGTAATAGACATTACCAAGAGATGAACTGAGAAAAAAAAATTCAAATAACTCAGCAATTCACAGATGATGGGAAATATACTGTTAGTCTGTGCACTAACAAAAACTAATTAATAACAATGCATTTATGTGGACTATAGAAGCCATTTGCACTTAAGTAAAAAAAAAAAGTAAAAATCAACATGATACCTGTATGGCTTCTTTAATCCATGAACATCAACTCTTTTCTTTAAGAACATACAGAAATGCACATAATGTGTATATCTGATACACACATACGCACACGCACACACACACACACACACACACACACACACACACACATATATATATATATATATATATATATATATATATATATATATATATATATATATATATATATATATATATATATATATATATATATATATATATATATATACAGAGAGAGAGAGACCAACTTGAATGCTTTTAAAAGGGTTTCCACAGTGTCACATGCTCAATGAAGAAGAGCGTTTTTATAAAACTTTGTAAACTCTTGACGAGTCTCATGATATTGAGATAAACACCCTTTTAAATTCCCTTGTTCAAACTTTAATGCAGATATCTTCATCCTTACACAAAGAATTGGTACCTCTATCCTCATTCTTCTGATGGCACAAAGCTTCTGAGTTACTCCTTCAAGATAACAAATTGCAGCTTCTTTTTCTGTATACTGATGTGAAATTATTCCAACAAAATATGCAAGCTTGGGCAGATTAGCAAGGAGGTTGGTCTCAATGAATGTGATCCAGTATGTAAAAATGTGCTGAACCAATTGATCATCAATAAAATAATGAACAAGAACCAACATCTCTGAAAGCAAGACTTAAAACATGCCAATGCAAAATATACAAGCATTCATGGATAAATTAGAATGAAAGCAAAATGATGATGGGAGATGCCAAAAACTTTCAGAATCATTAAAATATCATTAAGAAGATGCTGAAAATAAAATGAATCCCAGAAAGATACAGGAAATGTGGACAGTGACAATATGGGAAAGAAAATTTTCACCTATCTACAAATAGATCGGGCATTGGCATTGATATCGACAGTATGAATCCGGGTGACAAATCAATGTAGTTATTGATTCACAATGGTAGATGGCTAGTATTATTTATTATATCCCCCCCCCCTTTTTTTTTATTGTCAAGGATGACTTGATCAGGTGATAACCTAGGAGTGAAAACAAGTAATTTAAGATAAAAACAAAGAAATAAATGCAAACAAGGGAACCCAATAATAAAAAAAAAATCAACGATGATGAAGATGCTTTTTACCAATCGATAAACTATACTAATACAGAATTAGCTAATGGATCGTACAGAATGTGTAATGAATTAAGGGGAACTCGAAAATGTCTTGTAAAAAAACAAAAAAAAAATAAAGAATAAATAAACAAGCAAGCAGAAATAAATGAGAAAATTGATGTTTGAATGAGACATTCCAATTGCTGTAGCACTTGGTAGATTGACCCTGCTATATGCAGATCGATCTTACCATGGGTGCATTAAAAGAAAGAAAAAGAAATAAGAACAATATGTGAAAAATGCTTACAGAAAATCGACAGATGAAGAGGGAATTCTTACCTGAATATTTTGCAGGGATTTTTTACGGAGAGAGGAGAGGGAGGTATTTCCCAGATCAGAGGGATTCGATGGTGAAGGGAGGTAAACAACCGATGCCTCCAGGGCTTCGGATATGTCATGGATTTGAGGAAAAGATAAAGGAGGCTTCCTCTTTGTATACCCTTGGTGGAGCTTAGGAGGATTGTTCTTTTAGCCGTGGTTTACAGGAACTCTGAATGAGGCAGTAGATACTTCATGTCTATCCCGAAGGGCTTCCTTTTGCTAAAGGATGGGAAAACTTGATGGTGGATCGTGAGAGAAAGGGAAGAAGAAAAAGGGGTAATGCCACTTGTGGGCTGTGGCTTCGCAGGAGGGGTTGATCCTCTCTGACTTGCAGGTATTCCGGAGGGAAGAGAAGGAGGAGTGATCTAAGGGAAGAAGATGCGGTGGTGAAGATGGATCGTGCGCAAGAGAGAAGAGGCTGTGGAGGGGTGAAGACGATTGTGAAAGAGGAGTGCTGGGGTGAGAGGCGATGAGAAGAAAAAAGGAGTGGTAGGGTGAAAACGGGTGGTGGAAAAGAGGCCTTCCGTGCCCCATTTAAAGGTGGGGAAGATGATTCGAGAAGGGGTTTAGGGTTTGTTGATGTTAGAGATGGGTGGTTCGGGAAGGTGGTCGGTTGGGCATGAAGGGCGATGGAAGGGGGGTTCGAAGATGGGTGGTTTTGAGGAGGAGGAAAGGAGGAGTGCGATGGAGGGTTTAGAGGAGGAGAGGGTTTCGGTGGGTAATGGAGGAGAGAGAAAGAGAGAATGGGGAGAGAAGAGCGAGAGTCCGAGAAACCCCAATTTTGGTTGTAAAGGAACTTTCCTCAAAATTTTCCAAAAAAAAGATCTTTTAAAACAAAATTTTCTCAAAACGGGTTTTTCTTAAAGCCATCTTTCTGTAATTTTTTTTTTCTTTTGTTCTTTTCATTTTCTATATATATATATATATATTGATATTTTTGAAATAAAAACCCTAAAATTTACGAGAAAACAAAGATTTTAAAACTATTTTTTTGTATTTTTGTGAGATATTTACAAAAGAAAGTTTTCAAAGCTATTTTGAGGGAATTTCTTATAAAAATGGGTTTGGACCCAGGTTTTGAGAAAATATTCGAGCCTTAAGCCTCGAATTGAGGAATGTAACACGATGCATCCAAACGGATACCGGACGAAGTGTCTGAGCTTTTCAAAAAGTTATTTTGGAAATTTCGAGAATTTGATTTTAAACATTGGACAATGAAGCTCAGATTTGGATCTTTTAGCTGGATCCAGATCCGAAATTGAGTCAGATATACCAAATGAATTTAATTTCAGAAAACATGAGAAATAAAATGGAATTTAGATTTAAAAGTGACTCAATTACCTAGAAAATGAAAATAAAGGGAAAGCAGGGAATATTTACAAACTTTTGAAAAATTTGGGGTGTTCACAGATGCCCCTCTTTGCTACTAAGCCGGTTGAAAGCCGAGCTTAGTGGCAAAGAAAACACTCCAAATTTTGAAAAATGCCCCAGTCAGCAGATCTGAACTGGGTGTGGAGGAATTTATGGCTTTTTAGGCTTTAAAGCATTGTCCTAAATGGCTTGAGGGAGACGAAATCCTCGAAAATGATATGACTGAATAAATAGAAATGAGGAAATCATGATGGGACGTTTGGGTAAAAGATCCCAAGATGGTGAGAGATCACAATTTTGATCAAATCTCATGGGTGAGACAAGATCAATCTTTTGGAATGACTCAGGTTTAGCCCTTAACCTGGATGGGACGAAGATAGATCAAGGTAGTTTGGATGGGGAAAGGAATATAAGCAGACCTTGATGGGACATTTTGAGAGAAATGCCTCGTGAGATGAAACTCAAACATGATCCTTTCCTAGATGGATGTACAAAGAGTATGGATTCCCTTGTGGGGGGGAACAACCATGATGGGATGGGAGGATTACCTCGCCAAAACGAGGTTCAGGTGTAACCAGAACCTGAAGAAGGAAGATATCTCGTGGAACGAGATTCAGGCTTAACCCTTATACTAAAAGGGACGACCATACAGAATCCTCGAACGAAGAAACCATGATGGGACTTTCGGAGTTTGAACGAACAAATCTGAAAGGGGTTTGCGAAAGGAGAAAGGAAATGAGGTTCCCTAAAGCTTTGAAAAAGGGATGAACTTGGACGTCTCATTGCTGAGACTAAATCAGCTTTTGAATTTAATGACCTCTCGCAGGAAGTACAGGTTTGACCCTTAACCTGAGTGGATACAACCATACGGATTTCTCGAAACTGTGATGAGACAGAAGAGATACTTCAGCTGAATGAGGCAACTCTTCTGGGAATGTGAGAGATGGAAAATAAAGAGATGTGAGACAAAATGAACGATGAATAAGGTAATAGGAGGCGAACCCTTCGAGAATGTGAAAGATAATAAGGCGATCTTTTTAGTGAGGAAAAGAAGAATCCCTTTACAAGGCGAAAGATGGAACAAGGCAAATCCTTTGGACAGGAGAAGGTGAAAGCGAAATATGGAGATGACGATGAAGATGACAATCCTTTTAGCAAAGAGAATGTAATATGTGAAATATGAAGAGGCAATCCTTTTAACAAGGAGAATGTAAAATGTAAGATATGAAGAAGGCAATCCTTTTAACAAGGAGAAGGCAAGTCTCTCGACAAAGCGAAAGGCAGGGAAGGCGATCATTTAATCAAGGAGAAAGGCAAATCTTTTGACAACGCAAGAGACGGGGGAAGGCAATCCTTTTATCAAGGAGAAGTCGAGTCTTTTGACAGAGCGAAAGACGAAGAAGGCAAGTCTCTCGATAAAGCGAAAGACGGGGAAGGCAATCCTTTTTAGAAAAGGAGAAGGCGAGTCTTTCGACAGAGCAAAAGACGAAGAAGGCAATCCTTTTATCAAGGAGAAGGCAAATCTCTCGATAAAGCGAAAGACGGGGAAGGCAATCCTTTTATCAAGGAGAAGGCGAGTCTTTCGACAAAGCGAAAGACGGAGAAGGCAATCCTTTTATCAAGGAGAAGGCGAGTCTCTCGACAAAGCGAAAGACGAGGAAGGCAATCTTTTTATCAAGGAGAAGGCGAGTCTCTCGACAAGCGAAAGACGGAGAATGTAAACAACTCTAGGTTGCATCCAAATGGATGTTGAATATTTATTTCATAGAATATCTAGAAAATTTTGCCAATGGGATAAATTTATAGTTGACTTCAACGCTTAAAAATGTGCACGTATGTGCAAAAGATATTCCCTCTTTTACCTAGAGTATTTCCTCCAACGAGGTTAAATCTTTGGTTTTAAGAGTCAAATTCAAAATTTTAGTGCTGATGACTTTCTTCAAGGAAGCTATCCATTTCCCTGATATGAGAAGAGAAGAAAATATTCTCAATTTCATAAAAGCAAATAGTGAAAAGATATTGATAAAAGAATTTCGCATGAGAAAAGACGACTTCTGGCAATTTCGGCAGTTTGATATCTAGGTGTTTTTTCCCATGATGATCTTTTTGCACTCTTTTTGAGTCATTGAACTTTTTCGGGCTTTTTACATCATCCTTCATTTGGATGATGTCCTGACTTTTCTCTCTTTTTCAGGGGAAGGGTACGTCGCAAACTCCTTCATCTTGGAGATGTTCTGATCCTTCATTTTCTCAGGGATTATATATGATGGTATTGACTCAAAGGTCTTTAGATGATAGCAGAAATCAAATATCATTTAGGGTTTGTCGGTAGGTCCATCACACTCGCCTTCATCTCGACGGTGATCTGAACTTTCCCTGGAAGGATCCTTCACAAACTCCTTCATCTCGGTAGATGATTCAAATCTTCTTTGGCCCCGGGGGTCTACTCGCTTAATTCGCCTTCATCTTGACAACAATTGAGAGATCCCTTTTGCAGATATTTAATTGCAGCTTTAAAATGAGAGGATATGGATTAAGTGAATTCTTTTATAGCTCAGGATATTTTCACTGTCTAATTGCCAGGAAATCGTCTTTAAACATGCATCATAGCTATCATCAATATCAATTCGCTTCCGGCTTTTCAATGTCATCGAACATTTATTTCACTAATCATACCGAGGATATTTCTTTCATCCTTTTGGTTGATCAACAGGAAAAAGATTTGAATTTTACCTCTTTATCGCAAAGAGTTTCACCTTTTATGAAGAAAATACTAGAGGTAATCCGAGGTAATTCTTTTGTGCAGTAAGATTTATTTGGAATCAACAAATATTTTTAGCAAATTGGCAAAGTTTTCATGACTTCTATGTGAAATATTTACTCAATATAGATTTTGATGCGACCTTTAGTTGCAATTTATGATTTGGAACATTTCATTTAACGACCAACGAAGTAGCTGGGACATTTCATTTAGCGACCAGCGAAGTAGCTGGGACATTTCATTTAGCGACCAACGAAGTAGCTGGGACATTTCATTTAGCGACCAGCGAAGTAGCTGGGACATTTCATTTAGCGACCAACGAAGTAGCTGAGACATTTCATTTAGCGACCAGCGAAGTAGCTGGGATATTTCATTTAGCGACCAACGAAGTAGCTGGGACATTTCATTTAACGACCAGCGAAGTAGCTGGGACATTTCATTTAGCGACCAACAAAGTAGCTGGAACATTTCATTTAGCGACCAGCGAAGTAGCTGGGACATTTCATTTAACGACCAGCGAAGTAGCTCGGACATTTCATTTAGCGACCAGCGAAGTAGCTGGAACATTTTATTTAGCGACCAACGAAGTAGCTGGGACATTTCATTTAACGACCAGTGAAGTAGCTGGGACATTTCATTTAACGACCAGCGAAGTAGCTGGGACATTTCATTTAGCGACCAACGAAGTAGCTGGGACATTTCATTTAACGACCAGCGAAGTAGCTGGGACATTTCATTTAGCGACCAGCAAAGTAGCTGGAACATTTCATTTAGCGACCAGCGAAGTAGCTGGGACATTTCATTTAACGACCAGCGAAGTAGCTGGGACATTTCATTTAGCGACCAGCGAAGTAGCTGGAACATTTCATTTAGCGACCAGCGAAGTAGCTGGGACATTTCATTTAACGACCAGTGAAGTAGCTGGGACATTTCATTTAACGACCAGCGAAGTAGCTGGGACATTTCATTTAGCGACAAACAAAGTAGCTGGGACATTTCATTTAACGACCAGCGAAGTAGCTGGGACATTTCATTTAGCGACCAGCGAAGTAGCTGGAACATTTCATTTAGCGACCAGCGAAGTAGCTGGGACATTTCATTTAACGACCAACGAAGTAGCTGGAATATTTCATTTAATCATTTAACGACCAGCGAAGTAGCTGGGACATTTTATTTAACGACCAACGAAGTAGTTGAGACATTTTATTTAATGACCTGATTTAAGATTGAGACTTTTGAAAGACAACCAGTACGAGGACTGAACTTGATCTTTAGAAAACTTTAGCAAAATAACCAGTGCGAGCACTAGGTTTTCCAACTGAGAGTCAGGAAGGAGATCGGCCTTTTTAAGATATTTAGAGATCGAAGCAAGAAGAATGGCCGGGGTTTCAGGATTATCCCTTATCCTAAAGAGGAAAATAGAATAGACATTTTGAAGAGAATTTAGAAAAAGAATGATTCAGGTTTATCCCTTAACCTGAAGGGGAAATGAAATAGACATTTGATGAGAATTTAGGAAAAGAATGATTCAAGTTTATCCCTTAACCTGAAGGGGAAATGAAATACACATTTGACGAGAATTTAGGAAAAGAATGATTCAGGTTTATCCCTTAACCTGAAGGGGAAATGAAATAGACATTTGACGAGAATTTAGGAAAAGAATGATTCAGATTTATCCCTTAACCTGAAGGGGAAATGGAATAGACATTTGATGAGAATTTAGGAAAAGAATGATTCAGGTTTATCCCTTAACCTGAAGGGGAAATAGAAGATTTTATGAAGAGATAACCTGAGACTTGAATTTAGAAGGAATATGACAAAATTTAGAATTTATGATTTATGATTTAGATGGACCAGGTATGTGACGGGGAATATAAAAAGAATAAACTTTGAGAAGACAAAAGGATATAGAACTTTGAAAAAAATGTAGAACATTTGAGGAAAATTTGATTTTATTTTTATAAAAAGAATTCTCACAGGTAGCATGGTTGCCCCTATGAGTGATCTCAGGATTATCCCTTATCCTGAAATGGGAAAAAGAATAGATTTTAAAGAGATATTGATATAAATTTAGAAATTAATAAAGATCGATAAAACTTGGATTTGCAAAAAGAATTCTCATAGGTAGCATTATTGCTCCTATGAGGGGTTTCAGGATTTTCCCTTATCCTGAATGGGAAAAGAATAGGATTTAAGGAAAATTTAATGAAGGGAAATTTATATAAATCTAAAAAAAAAATCAACAAAGATCGGCAAAACTTGTATTTACAAAAGAATCCTCATAGGTAGCGTTATTGCTTCTACGTGGGGTCTCAAGATTATCCCTTATCCTGAATGGGAAAAAGAATAGAATTTTAAAGAGATTTAATGAAGGGAAATCGATATAAATCTAGAAAATCAACAAATATTTGACAAAACTTGTATTTACAAAAGAATCCTCATAGGTAGCGTTATTACTCCTACGAGGGGTCTCAGGATTATCTCTTATCCTGAATGGGAGAAAAGAAATAGAATTTAAGAAAATTTAGCGAAGGCAAATTGATATAAATCTAGAAAATCAATAAAGATTAACAAAACTTGTATTTACAAAAGAATCCTCATAGGTAGCGTTGTTGCTCCTACAAGGGGTTTCAGGATTATCCCTTATCCTGAATGGGAAAAGAATAGGATTTAAGGAAAATTTAATGAAGGAAAATTTATATAAATCTAAAAAATCAACAAAGATCGGCAAAACTTGTATTTACAAAAGAATCCTCATAGGTAGCGTTATTGCTCCTACGAGGGGTTTTAGGATTATCCCTTATCCTGAATGGGAACACCTCGGACAACGAGGGTGTTATCGTCGCAAAAATTTTCCCGTCTTCCCTTCCTTGCGGAAGAGAGAGGGAAATGCTTTCGCGATTCAAACTTGACCGGATTTTGGAAATTGTTTTGAAATACTCGCCTCCGTTTTTTTTTTAAATTGCGGGAAAATCCATGGGATGGGGCTCGACCTATCGGTATGAGGTTCGACCATTCCTGCCGCCTTTAACAGGGGTAATCGAACCAAGGACCAAAATTGTGCTTGACTTAGTAAAATCATTCAAATTATGTTCTATCCTAAATGCACAGAGAATTCAGGCATGTGCTATGAGAATTTCGGAAAATGTAAATTGGAAAATATGATGTATGCTTAGAAAACATTTGGAGTTAAAAAGCATTTCTCAGAAAAAAATGGAAATCAATCTCTCAGGAAAACTCAGACGAAGAAGGTTTGAAATCTCGAGAAAGTTTATAAAGAGTTGGAAAATCTTGAAGAAGAGAGAATCTCGAGAAAATCTTGAGAAAGTTTATAAGGACTTGGAAAATCATGAAAAAATGAGAATCTCAAGAAAATCTTGAGAAAGTTTATCAGATTTGAAAAATCATGAAGAAATGGGAATCTCAGGAAAATTTTGAGAAAGTTTAGAAAGACTTGGAAATCTATGAGGAAATAAGAATCTCGGGAAAATTTTGAGAAAGTTATAAAGCTTGGAAAACTACGAAGAAATGATAATCTCGGGAAAATTTTGAGAAAGTTATAAAAACTTGGAAAATTATGAAGAAATGATAAATTCATGAAAATGGAAGGAATTCTTGAGAAAAGATGAACCTTTTGAAACGGAAAACACTTATCGGGAAAACTCAGACTTTGAGAATTTCCTTAGGAAAATGAGGGAAAATCTATAGGAAAAATCATTGGAGAAGGAAATTCAAAACTTAGAAAATTGAAATCCTGGGAATCTTATCTTTGAAATATTTGAAAATCAGCTTTGATTCTGGAGAAAGATGAAAATTTCCTTTTGAAAAGAATCTCAAGAAAAATAACATTTCAGGGAAAATCACGGGAAAACTTTGATTTGGAAAATCCAACTTCGAATATCATCATAGTTTCTTGAGAAATCGATTCCATGAAGTGAAAGTTTCTTGAGAAAATCATGAGAAAACAAATGATGCAGATGAGGTGCCTTTTCAAGATAGCCTAAAAGTGTAGGCTCAGTGTGACTGGTAGAAAGATGATGGATCTGGGTCTCGTCCATATTCCGACTAGGGTCGTAAATATGGACTCCACAGAATTCATCAACTCTCAAAGAGTTGGTGCACGTGCCATTCGTGTTCATCAATGGTGAATTTGGAAAATTGAGATATATGCATCATATAATCAGGATATTACTGAAATCAAACTATATGAGATGCAACCTAATCTAAGCAGTAAAAGTAAATCTTATTCCAAGGTTTACATTGGATTGTTACATTGCATAACATAAAGTAAAAAGAAAATTGAAATGGAGCCAAGGAATCAACATCTTCTAGAATTTCCTGCAAACATGAGAGTTAGTACAAAATAACCAAGGAAATGGACATATATACTATATGTAACAAGGATATGCAAGTAAATGTAGAAATACTTGAATTTATGATGAATGATATATGATAATGAAGATATATTCACAAAAAAGTAAAAGAAAAGAAAATATATGTGATAATAAGTGTACATGAAGGGATATATATATATATATAAGTGCATATATACATATATATATACATATATATATCCATATATACATATACACGTATACATATAGGTAAATATACAATATATATACATATATATAGATATATATATGCATATAATGAGAAAATATATATGTTTAATGGAAATTCCACATAATGGGTAAAACCAGAAAATACAGGTATATACATTTTCTGTAAGCAATTTTACACAGCCATACTTCTCAAATTATAATGCAATTTCCAGTAAAAATGGGTATGGAGCTTCCCTATATATCAATAACGAGGCCTGCCAAAGATGGTATATAGATCATGAACGGATATGGATATATCCGTTCATGAAGGCGGTTGTTTATCATGACTGCACTCTTGCAGCAGAAAAGATGAATATAACATATACAATGCAGTGGAAGGAACATAGGAAAGCAAGCTTCTCAATTGGCTAAGAAAGTTTGATTGCCAGGGGATAAAAACATAAACAATAAATAAATCATTAAGCTATTAACTTTCTACAAACAAATGAAGTTATAATGAAGAAGATGATACTAATTTACAAAACCTTAATCAATCTGTCATAGCTTTACAAAACATATTAACTAATTTGACAGAAATTTGCAGACCACACCCTTATTGCAATTTACAAATGCTTCACATTCAATATGATCCTGGAAAGCTAAAATTACAAGTGGAAGCCTCCAAATGCCTTAAAATAAAAAAAAAACAGTTTCATGTCACTCTGAATCTATGTAACAAAAATTTGCAGGTGGTACATGTCATTAAAATCTATGGGATTAGGCAATGCAAAATCAATCCTCATCACATAAATGGAAGAAGCAATTCATGTAAGATCACCTTTTCTACAAAGAATGAAGACTATCTTAAACTACCAATATAATGTTTTTTTTTTTTTTGAGATATATGACTATGAAAAACTAAAGCAAAATAAAAGACACAACCTTGTAGAATGCTTTTCCATCTGCTAAAAAAATAAATAAAAAAACTAGACTTTATTTAGGAAAATATCAACAGGTGAGTAATACTTATTGAGGTACTATAGCCTTTAGTAATGTAAGAAGAAAGATGATGACTAGGCTACAGTAAAACATGAAATCCACAATAGCACCATGATTCCTCCTTAAGCTAGCTATCAGTTGGAAAGAGTTATTCACTCTAATAGGTCCAAGGATACTTGGTTCAGATCTTTCCATGTAAGTGCAAGTGTGTAATTACAAAGTATAGCAAACTCCCGTGTTTCATTACAAGGTCAGTGCAGACCAGCTAGTGATAAAAACTCCCACTGCATTGCTGACTCTTATTGAAAGGAAAATCAAATATAGGATAACAAGACCAACTCCTAACACCTTGCTGGGACGCATGTCATTCCTGGGCAGAACAGTGAGAGCCCAGATGAGTCCTACAAACAAGAAAAACCATAGTATAAACCAGGCTGCTGTCTCTTGGAACAAAAAAAATTGCTGCAGGCCTATTTGAACAGGTTCTAAACTACATTGATACCCTTAATCCTATAAGTGTGTTAAACATTGGCCCAGCATAGCACCCTAATAAAAGCAACCTGCACACCGTCTCCCTTGTTCACAGCCAAAGCAACATTTTGCCGTCACATCCCCCATTGAGTTGCCCCATGCTAATACACTAGAGAAGTTCCTTAAAGTAAGAAATACAGCCTATGTTCATCTGCATGTCAGCAGATACACATCTGGTTTCTATTTAGCAAAGCAATCACTGGCTGATTGAGTGCAAGGTCCTGAGACTTTCAAGTAGATCCATCAACAAACTGAAATGGAATCAAAATGTGCACAAAAGAAAAACCACTAATGGGCTATAAGAGATCTCAATCGATAATGAAGAAAGGATCATAGAGACACACGCAATCGGATGTAAGAAAAGCAAAACATGCGATATCAAGGAATCGTAAAATGCAGAAATACCTTGTAGATCCTCTGCACCCCACGATTTGTGAATGGCAGTAAAGAGGATGATTCTTAACTGCTGGAACTAGAGAAGGATAATACGGCCTGCTGGGTGATTGAGGAAAGATGACAGCAGCCGTTGGCTGCCTATGCTGATGTGTTGAAGTGAGTGGGGAAAACGCTGGAAGACGTTTCCTTTTGCAGATGGGTTGAAGGCAGGGTGACGGCTGGGCTGAAGAGGAGATCCACCCGCTGTGTTGAAGGATGTGCGGCTGGCTTGAAGGAAAGAGGGCTGAAGGTCGATGAAGACGTGGCCTGGGCCCCCGGCTGAAGATGGCTCTCGATCCTCCTATGGCTGGGGCTGAATCCCCTGAAAACGCCTCTCCTCTTTCCACTTTGAGCTCCCTGCCAAAAACCGAAAATCCAAATCAAAAGATCCTCCTCCCCGTGAATGCCTTGTTCCCCTCTTTTTAAAACTTTCCCCTCTTTAAAAAAAAAACGCAGATTTCCCTTCCGTTACATTTTTTTTTTGAAAGTTTTTGAAAATTTTGTAACCGAATTTTGAAAACTCGCCGTTTTGAAGGTGGACGAAATCTTAGGTTTTTAAAACCATTTTGGGTTCATTTACCTAAGTTTTAGGTAAAAATGAATATTTTTTGGAAAGTTTGGCTGTGGCGCCATTTTGGGGCTGTTTCTTTTTAAAAAAAAAAATGAATAGTAAATAAAAAGAATAAAATTAAATGGGAGATGCCACCTCAGCCAATTTTTTTTTTTAAAATTCTTTTTGAAAATAAAGTTTTATTTTGTTTTAGCAAATCTTTTATTTTCAAGTGGAGTGCCGCAAGTGTGTGGGCCCACTATTTTAGAACATAACAAAAAAAATAAAATAAAAATAAGAAAATAAAAAGAAGAGGAATTTACAAAATTGGTGCCATCTCCGGGTGGGTCCCGCTTGAAAGTAAGAAACTTACCTGGGAATCTGAGTATGATGCTAGTTTAAAGGCGGGTCCCGCTCCATTTATTTGAAAATACAAGATAAAATATTATTTGTTTTTCAAGAATTTGGAAAATTGGTTTTCAGGGCAAAAATATGGATAAATGTAAAAACAAAATTTGTAAAGAGATTTAAAATCCTTTTTGCAAAAAGTTTTGAGATAAAATCTTTAAAATCAATATCCAAATATCCAGATTGTTTTTCTTCTGAAAATTTTTGTAATTCAAAGTCTTGGGGGTAAAATGGGAAAATTTGGTAATTTTGAATACCCAGGGTTTTAAAAATCAATTTGAAAAAGTTTAAAAATCAAATCTGAATGGACAATTTTGAAAATCAGGAGTTCTGGATCTCAAAGTGACATGCTATGCAGTGAAATGATGCAAAGTGTTCATGCAATGCGATGCAAAGACATGTTTCAGTGAAATGTCACTCTGAGCTTAGACTCGAAAATTCTAACTTTTTGTCCAAAAAGAGGATTTTGAAATTTTGCAATTTGAAGATGTCTCTGAACCTAAATATAGAAATTTTGAGGCTCAAGAGTGAAATTTAGAACTTTCTGCAAGGTCTAACTCAGAAAATGACCATTTTGCCCTTCATTGATTCCGGAGAATGGAAATGTGGTGATTGAGGGCGATATCAAGAAGGTGAGTGAAAATTTGGGGTGTTTACAGAGGGTCAGGTTTATCCCTTAACCTGAGCGGGAAAAGAATAAAAGGAAATACCTCATGGGAAAAAGGCATCAGGTTTATCCCTTAACCTGAAAGGGTAACAGGTTTGATAAAATTTTAAGGGAATTGAGGAAATATCGATAAATTTGATAAAGACTTGATAAAATTGATATAAACTTGATAAAATATGAATAAAATGAGTGAAACTGATATCAATTTAACTGAAAATTTATAAGATTTAAGTGAAAAAGGAGTTTTTCTGATCCTGCCTGCATATGGGATATTAAAAGGAAAAAGGTTTATTTAAAAGATAAGTGAGAAAGCATTTTGGGAGAAAAATTCATTTGTAAGAAGAATGATCAGCGCGAGATCTGATCCTTTTAAAAAGGAGAATCATCATGAGAGATCATCATGAGGTTTGATTTCGAGGATAGTGGTTTAAAAACCAGTTTTGAAAGAGAAAACAAACATGAGGTGATGATTTTGAAGACAAATGGTTTTGAAAAGCTAATTTGAAAAAGGAAAATCAAAAAGGGATTTAGATCAAAATATTTGAATCTTTTGAAGACTTTTTAGAAGAAATTTTATGATTTTGAAAATCCTCATAGGCAATATCATTTCTCTCATGATGGAGGAAAACAAAATTTTGAAAATAGATGACAAGGATTTAAAAAAATTTTGAAAAATAGCAGGCAGGATCAAAAATATTTTGAAGAAATCAGAAAGAAAAGGCAATACACCTGGGGTTTTAAAAAGAGGAAATTTTGAATAATATATACCCAGGGTTTTGGAAAATATAAGGAAGATATACATATATATAATATCATTCAATCGTAGACATACAAGCAAGGATGCACAAATAGCATTCCCTAAAGCTGACTCTATATGCAATATTTGAAATGGTTTGCAGGACCTTAATCCTAACTCTAAGATTTATATCATCTGATTTCAATCAAGGTATGCCAATATACTCAAGCCGAAGCTCGAAGTACGTGGCATATAAGATATCTCTTCGGTTCTAAGGTAAAGGCTTCCCAACATCCTTGAGCACCTACCGATATACCTCAGACTATGGTCCTTAGGTACGTGGCAGGGGGGCGCGAACCCAAATAAGTGGTCCAGTTGTGAGGCTCTCTCCCAAACTATGGTTCAGTGAGACAGCCCAGCAACATGAAGACCGGGACAATATAGGTAAGGTTGTTTTCAAAATATGATCAACATGCAATAAAATCAGAAAGCTCTAATGCCAGTCCTAAAGAGATAGATTTAAATAAGAAGAAGCATACACTTGCATACATTGTTTTGCATTCCATCCCTAAAATTGAGGAGAGTTGTATTTAAAACCTAAGTCTAATGTGAACATGGAATAATCTCCTCAATATGGTCCTACCAAACCATACTTAGATCCTATATGAAAATAATGTCAGCTTAGGACAGAGTCTAGGCTCCTAAGGTTTTGCATGGAAATGTAGCTGACATATGTTAGAATAAAGACTTAGATTATATAAAAGCAAAGCAAAGGCATATATTCAACCGGACGAAGACGAGTCCCATCACGATCGCCAAAACTGTGATCATCGCAAAATTTTTCCTCTCTCGTTAGTTTCTCTCTCTTCCTTCTCTTTTCCTTTTCTAACCTCTATTTTCCTCCATTTTGAGGGGAGAAGAATAAAAGAAAGAAAAGAAAGAGAGAAAAGAAAAGAAGAGAAAGAAAGAGAGAAGAGGAATTATTTTGCGCGGTTTTCACTTGACCTTGATTTGAAAAATATTTAGAAAATAACTCGCCTTAGTTTTTGAAAATATTGCGGGAAAATGGGGAGACGGGATTCGCTAGTCGGTACGAGGTTCGACCGTTCCTGGCGCCTTTACCAGGGGTAATCGAACCAAGGATCGAATCTATGCCTTTTGCTTTGCCTAAATATAATCTAAGAATTTATCCTAAAGATCTAAATGCACAAAGAATCATGCTTGTGCAATGCAAGGATGTATGCTCTTTTGAAAATTGATTTAGAAATTTCCAAGTATTCTGAGATGAACTTGGTAAAGGAGTGAAGAAATGGTTGAATTTAACTTAGAACTTTGAGATAGATTAGAGAAGTTCTAAGTCTTTGAAGTAAATCAGAGTTGGAAAAATAAATCTTGGCTTTTGAGGAAGAATAATTTGGAGCTTTGAAATGAAAGAAAAATGAAGTTTCAAAGTCGAAAATGGACCTTGAATTTGATTTTGAATTTAGGAAAGGAAATGAATACTTGAGATGGAATTGAGTCTAGACTTTGAAGTTTGAAATTGGAATGGACTGGGAAAATCAAATGGTATTTAAGAATAGAAATGGATTTAGATTAGATCCGAAAAATGGAATTGAAATCTAGAATTTGGAATTGGATTTCGGATCCTAAACAGAATGGGATCCGAGATTTGGAATCCGAGATGGACTTTGGATTCTGGATCCTGAAATGGAATGGATCTGAAGTCTGAGATCCAAATGTAGAGTTGGACTCTGAATCCTAAGATGGATTTAGATCTGAAGTCCGAGATCCAATGTAGAGTTGGACTTTGGATCCTAAGATGGATTTGGATCTGAAGCCTGAGATCCAAGGTGAAATTGGATTCTGGATCCTATAAGGAAATTGGATCGGAAGTCTAAGATCCAATGTGAAGTTGGATTATGGATTCTAAGATGGATTTGGATCTGAAGTTTGAGATCCAAAGCGAAATTGGAATCTGGATCCTAAAGAGGAATTGGATCTGAAGTCTGAGATCCAATATGAGGTTGGATTCCGGATCCTAAGCAAATTGGATCTGAAGTCTGAGATCCAAAAGTGGAATTGGAGTTTGGGTCCTAAAGAGGAATTGGATTTGAAGTCTGAGATCCAATATGAGTGTTGGATCCTGGACCCTAAAATGGATTTGGAGTTAAATTCAGAAGATGAATCAAGAACTTCCAAGTTTAAATTAAACTTTGGAAAATGAATTTTAGAAGTTAAATTGGACTTTGAATTTAAGATAGAATTTGGAATTTGAAATACAAGATGATTCTGAAGTTTCAAAGTCAAATGGGACCTTGAAATTGATTTCTTGAATCCTTTTGAGAAATAGAGTTGAATTTGAATTTATGAATAGGATTTGATCTGAGAAATGAAGAAGAAGAATCACTTGGAATTTTGAAAAGGAAATTTTCAAAATATGATGCAATTCTATCCTATATGATGAATGAATTTAAAATTTTGAAATTAGATTTTGAAAAGCTATTCCATTCTTTAAATGAATTTAAATAAGATTGAGGATATAATACATCCTTGACTATGGTCATTGAATGTATTATATAATAATCTATATTTAAATTCAGGTGAAGAATAAAACACATTTGGTGCTTTTATAGAATTTAAAATGAAATTAACTCTCAATATACCCTGACTATGGTCATTGGTATATATTTTGAATTAATTTTAAGTTAAATTCTGATAAAAGAATAAAATATTTAAGGAAAATATGACGAATTTTGAAAAGAGATCCGGTGTGGATCCAGTGTTATTCTATAAAAGATGAAAATCCTAAGTTTTGTTTACATCCTGACTATGTCCATTGATGTAAATCATCAACTTAGGATTTAATCACCTCTTGTGGAATGGTGCGCATGCCATTCGTGTTTCCCATCCGTGACTTTTTGAGATAAAAGAGAGAAATGACATGGAACAAGCACTTCTAAAAGATGTGCATGCACGTACATTCTAATCTAAGCTGTAAATATAAATTTTTCATTTAATATCTAAGTTGTTACAATTTGAATTGAACTTAAATTTACAAAATTTCAATCTAAAAGGGGTTTTTAACAATCTACATATCTCCTGCAAAACAGATTTAGCAAGGGATAACAGATGTATAGGGAAGTTAGCAAAATATCATATTGAAAGAAGAGATGCCATCAATGAAACATTCATGCATGCCGATGAAAAATACAATATAGATGTCAAAAAAAAATTTTGTGAACTTAATAAGAGATAGAGATGCAGTACCTAGCAATGTTCTTCTTCTGTCTCTAATCTAATAAAACAGTAAATGCATATATGTATATATATTCATAATATGTAAATGCACATATACATGATAGAATAGTGAAACATATGAAGATTTGCATATGTATTCGCAAGAAGCAAATGCAGATAGATATACCGGAAAAGATGTAAATCAATAAAGAAAATTTCAACAGAAATAGCCTCTCATGATTTATAAAACCAAATGAGATGATCTTACCTTTTAGTGATTCAAGCTATGATTTAAGTGGCCAACTTCTGATACGATGCTCAGGCCTGATACAGATCCTTCAAAAATGGTCAGTTCTAAGATTCAATTCTAGCAATTTCAACACATCATCTCAGGAGGCCAGCACCATTACTCAGTGAACTGATTGCTAACGCTATGTATTGTACATCTACACTAATGACAACCATGGACTGGTGCTGGGTGATGGAGATACACAGAGAATATGAATAGTGTAAATTACAGCAAGTGGGTGCCACAATGGGTGAAGTGAATATACTATGATATTGTGCACACATGTCAAAGATGCAGGTGAAGTAGCTGGGTACAGGTGAGACTTTTGACCAGAATGGTATATAAGAGAATAATCTTGAGAAGAACAATTCATACTCCTACAAACATGAAATATAAACAACCCAAAGACGGCCACCCTGGACTTCAAAACTAACTGTATGATTTTCCTTACTAGCGGCAAATGAGGCTTCAAACTTATTGAAATTTGATGAACTGCCTGTCAGATCTGTAATCTTTGTAAAATTCTCTACCATGAAAATCTCACTAAGTTTAATATATATATATATATATACAAAACCAAGTAGTTGAAGATGGCAACCCCATAGATATCAAAGGGGAATCTAGATTCAAGTCAGATGTGTAAGATTCATCCATCTGAGCGATTGTTTAGCTGAAGCTGTAAAATGAGGACATTTGCCCTGATTGCAAACAAAATCTGCTGCTAGGGAGACTTATTTCACATAAAGCATCCTTAGAATAGTCATTTTTTCATTTTGATCATTTCACTTGATCTTTGGAATCTGAAGATGAGAGACTGAGTTCCAGCTAGATCGAGAAGCAAGCTGAATGCACCCTGTTCATCCAAAAAAATAAAAAAGCTTAAGTTAGATTTTTTTTTAACACAGAATTTGGCACATGTACCAAAAAAAATAGCATCTGATCCCCCTGGTTTTACGACTGGTGCAGAAACCGAGGCATTGATTGTAGCATTAGGTCTGATAGAGTCCTTACAGTTGCTTAGAGTGATCTCCAGTGTCTGAAATTCAAGGTTTATATCAATCATGAATTTTGTACCATTAATAGTAAAAGAATCACAAAACAAAAGAGAAAAGAAAAAGAAATTTCAGATTCCCCTGCAGCACTTTTGCTTGACACGTTCCTGCAATACTTCTAATTCATCCATGTAAAACAGGCTTCAAAATGTGTTGCTGCTGATTTTCTGTAGTAGACTCTGCTGTTTTGAGGTGCTACTGAAACATAACTTGACGCTGGCCAAACTGCAGCATGGATACCTTTGAAATCAACTGCAATAGTTACACATCTATGGCCTGGAGCAGCGACATGACAAATCTCTTTTGTTTGAAAGGGGCCTAATATTAGACTTCTTTTCCTTCATATGGCTTTTATTCTCAGACCCTCCTGATCCTTGGTGGAAAGATACTCAGAAGTATGTGTGGCAATTGCAGCAAGTGGCTGGAGATGGGATGGCAGTGGCAGGAAAACATAGACAACAGGGTGTGTGATAGCAGATAACTGCAGCAATGAGATATGTGCTGGAGTGATGGTGCATGGTGCGATTTGCAACTGGACTGTAGGGTCCAGCCAGTAGATAGGTGTTGCTTTGCTAATCATGAAAATATAGATAAGACTTTGTAGCATAAGATTAAGCTCTAGCTATTGATATCATGTTATTAACCATCTAACAGAAGTAATAGACATTACCAAGAGATGAACTGAGAAAAAAAAAATTTCAAATAACTCAGCAATTCACAGATGATGGGAAATATACTGTTAGTCTGTGCACTAACAGGAACAAATTAATAACAATGCATTTATGTGGACTATAGAAGCCATTTGCACTTAAGTAAAAAAAAAAGTAAAAATCAACATGATACCTGTATGGCTTCTTTAATCCATGAACATCAACTCTTTTCTTTAAGAACATACAGAAATGCACATAATGTGTATATCTGATACACACATACGCACACTCACACACACACACACACACACACACACATATATATATATATATATATATATATATATATACACACACAGAGAGAGAGAGAGACCAGCTTGAATGCTTTTAAAAGGGTTTCCACAGTGTCACATGCTCAATGAAGAAGAGCGTTTTTATAAAACTTTGTTAACTCTTGACGAGTCTCATGATATTGAGATAAACACCCTTTTAAATTCCCTTGTTCAAACTTTAATGCAGATATCTTCATCCTTACACAAAGAATTGGTACCTCTATCCTCATTCTTCTGATGGCACAAAGCTTCTGAGTTACTCCTTCAAGATAACAAATTGCAGCTTCTTTTTCTGTATACTGATGTGAAATTATTCCAACAAAATATGCAAGCTTGGGCAGATTAGCAAGGAGGTTGGTCTCAATGAATGTGATCCAGTATGTGAAAATGTGCTGAACCAATTGATCATCTCTAAAATAATGAACAAGAACCAACATCTCTGAAAGCAAGACTTAAAACATGCCAATGCAAAATATACAAGCATTCATGGATAAATTAGAATGAAAGCAAAATGATGATGGGAGATGCCAAAAACTTTCAGAATCATTAAAATATCATTAAGAAGATGCTAAAAATAAAATGAATCCCAGAAAGATACAGGAAATGTGGACAGTGACAATATGGGAAAGAAAATTTTCACCTATCTACAAATAGATCGGGCATTGGCATTGATATCGACAGTATGAATCCGGGTGGCAAATCAATGTAGTTATTGATTCACAATGGTAGATGGCTAGTATTATTTATTATATCCCCCCCCTTTTTTTTATTGTCAAGGATGACTTGATCAGGTGATAACCTAGGAGTGAAAACAAGTAATTTAAGATAAAAACAGAGAAATAAATGCAAACAAGGGAACCCAATAATAAAAAAAAATCAACGATGATGAAGATGCTTTTTACCAATCGATAAACTATACTAATACAAAATTAGCTAATGGATCGTACAGAATGTGTAATGAATTAAGGGGAACTCGAAAATGTCTTGTAAAAAAACATCAAAAAAAAAAGAATAAATAAACAAGCAAGCAGAAATAAATGAGAAAATTGATGTTTGAATGAGACATTCCAATTGTTGTAGCACTTGGTAGATTGACCCTGCTATATGCAGATCGATCTTACCATGGGTGCATTAAAAGAAAGAAAAAGAAATAAGAACAATATGTGAAAAATGCTTACAGAAAATCGACAGATGAAGAGGGAATTCTTACCTGAATATTTTGCAGGGATTTTTGACGGAGAGAGGAGAGGGAGGTATTTCCCAGATCAGAGGGATTCGATGGTGAAGGGAGGTAAACAACCGATGCCTCCAGGGCTTCGGATATGTCATGGATTTGAGGAAAAGATAAAGGAGGCTTCCTCTTTGTATACCCTTGGTGGAGCTTAGGAGGATTGCTCTTTTAGCCGTGGTTTACAGGAACTCTGAATGAGGCAGTAGATACTTCATGTCTATCCCGAAGGGCTTCCTTTTGCTAAAGGATGGGAAAACTTGATGGTGGATCGTGAGAGAAAGGGAAGAAGAAAAAGGGGTAATGCCACTTGTGGGCTGTGGCTTCGCAGGAGGGGTTGATCCTCTCTGACTTGCAGGTATTCCGGAGGGAAGAGAAGGAGGAGTGATCTAAGGGAAGAAGATGCGGTGGTGAAGACGGATCGTGCGCAAGAGAGAAGAGGCTGTGGAGGGGTGAAGACGATTGTGAAAGAGGAGTGCTGGGGTGAGAGGCGATGAGAAGAAAAAAGGAGTGGTAGGGTGAAAACGGGTGGTGGAAAAGAGGCCTTCCGTGCCCCATTTAAAGGTGGGGAAGATGATTCGAGAAGGGGTTTAGGGTTTGTTGATGTTAGAGATGGGTGGTTCGGGAAGGTGGTCGGTTGGGCATGAAGGGCGATGGAAGGGGGGTTCGAAGATGGGTGGTTTTGAGGAGGAGGAAAGGAGGAGTGCGATGGAGGGTTTAGAGGAGGAGAGGGTTTCGGTGGGTAATGGAGGAGAGAGAAAGAGAGAATGGGGAGAGAAGAGCGAGAGTCCGAGAAACCCCAATTTTGGTTGTAAAGGAACTTTCCTCAAAATTTTCCAAAAAAAAGATCTTTTAAAACAAAATTTTCTCAAAACGGGTTTTTCTTAAAGCCATCTTTCTGTAAATTTTTTTTTCTTTTGTTCTTTTCATTTTCTATATATATATATATATTGATATTTTTTAAATAAAAACCCTAAAATTTTCGAGAAAACAAAGATTTTAAAACTAATTTTTTGTATTTTTGTGAGATATTTACAAAAGAAAGTTTTCAAAGCTATTTTGAGGGAAATTCTTAAAAAAATGGGTTTGGACCTAGGTTTTGAGAAAATATTCGAGCCTTAAGCCTCGAATTGGGGAATGTAACACGATGGATCCAAACGGATACCGGACGAAGTGTCCGAGCTTTTCAAAAAGTTATTTTGGAAATTTCGAGAATTTGATTTTAAACATTGGACAATGAAGCTCAGATTTGGATCTTTTAGCTGGATCCGGATCCGAAATTGAGTCAGATATACCAAATGAATTTAATTTCAGAAAACTTGAGAAATAAAATGGAATTTAGATTTAAAAGTGACTCAATTACCCAGAAAATGAAAATAAAGGGCAAGCAGGGAATATTTACAAACTTTTGAAAAATTTGGGGTGTTCACAATATCATCTCCCTTAATTCTGAGTTGATGATACCCAAATCTAAGGTCGATCTTTGAGAAGATCTTGGCCCTCTGCAACTGATCGAACAGATCCTCGATGCGTGGCAACAGGTACTTATTCTTTATTGTCGCCTGGTTGAGCATCCGATAGTTGATGCACAATCGCAATGATCCGTCCTTCTTCTTCACGAACAAGACAGGAGCTCCCCAAGGCGAGACGCTGGGGCGGATGAATCCCTGATCCATCAACTCCTGCAACTGCTTCTTGAGCTCTTCGAGCTCGACAGGTGCCATCCGATATGGAGCCTTAGAAATTGGCGCAATACCCGGCAACAACTCGATGTTGAACTGCACCTCACGAGGTGGAGGAAGGCCTGGCAGTTCCTTCGGGAAGACGTCTGGAAAATCTCGCACAACCTCCAAGTCTCCCATCGAGACTCGCGTCGGCTCGGACTGGACGACACTAACCAAAAAGGCAGTGCATCCCTTCCTGAGGTAGCTCTGCGCCTTCAGCGACGAAATCAACTTGCTTGCCCGAACAGGTTTCACGATCTTGAATTCCACCTTGGGCATTCCTGGGGGAGACAAAACAATCTTGCTATCTCTGCAAAAAATCTTGGCATGATACTTGTGCAGCCAATCCATGCCTAGGATGACGTCAAATTCTGTCATCACTAGCAAGATAGCACAAGCCGGTAAATGCCAATCTGCCAGGACTACGTCCAACTCTGGTACGTAGGTCACACAAATAGTATTTTTCCCAATCGGGTTATACACTTCAAGGGTATTATGTAAGGGTTTTACAGGTACGCACAAAAACTCGGCAAAATTTACCGAAATAAAAGAGTGTGTGGCACCACAATCAAAAAGCACAAAAGCCGCTTGGTTAGCGACAAAAAGGGTACCTTGCACTAGGTCGCCCTTGGTCAGCTGCTCGGCCTTGGCTGAGTAGACGCGTCCCGGTGCCCTCCTTTGACCGCTCGCCTGCGGTTGCGGCGTCTGATACTGCTGTTGCGACTGTGGGGGCCGAGGGAGCAAAGGTGCTCCGCTGGTCTGCCTGGTGTCGTCAGCCGCCTTTTTGCGACAGTCGCGGGCGTAGTGGCCCATCTTGCCACAATACAATCATCCGCCTGTGTCGAGCGGGCACGCCTGCCTAATGTGGGATCGACCGCACCTGGGGCACACATTGCCCGTCTGCTGCCTGGCTGGAGGGTTGCCCTGAGGCCGCTGACGCTTCGAAGGAGGATATCGTTTCCTTCCTCCTTCGCTCTTCACAGGAAGGAACGATCGTTTGCCTGGGTCACCGGAAGGTGTCTTCGGCTCACCACCCGTAGCAGGTGGCCTCCTGCCCTGTGTACTCTTAGTGCGCTCCCAGGCCTCACTTAGGAGGGCGGCAGCAACAACTGCCGCAGAGAAGGTCGAGGGCATGCTGGTTAGGACCCGATGCATGAGCCCCTCCTTCAGCCCCCGAACAAACTTTTCTGCTCGCTCGCGATCATCCACGAACAGGTTGGGACAATAGGGTTCACTGCGGTATGCGGCTTCGGCTTAGAAACGGGCGCTGGTTCCCTTTGAGAACGAATCTGGTCTCGCATAGCCGCTGCTAGGGAACTTAAGGAATCCAACACGAATCCCCGCTGATCTGACCAATCGTCAACAGACTCTTCATTCGAGTTTCTTGCCATCCTTAGAGTAAACAAGGAATACCAATAATTAGAATTTTTAGGAGGCTCGAAATAGGCCAGAAACATAAGTACCATTCATGTTTAACATGAGTAGTTTAGGAAAACCCAGCAATGTTGGTACATAAGCAGAACGCGTCAAGCCTCTTAGCTTAACAATGCAAAATACACCTACTAAGCAAAAAGAAAGGTATACTCACAGCGCGATGCGGATGCTCAATGGTCAAGAATCCTTGCTTCCCTTAACTCTGATACCAAGTTGTAACGCCCCAAAATTTCAACTTTCGAACCTTTCATAAAACAGGCAAGAGACTAAAAGAATCTCTTTATTACAGAGTTGGTTTAAGAAATAAGCGGAAGACCATCCTTTTGTTAATTTTAGAAAAGCATGTTGACCACTTTGGGCACGTTAGCTGAAGAACCAAAACATACAACCCATGCTACTTGAAAAAGGCACTTTCATTAAAAGAAGGTTCCAAAAGTACAAAATTCGGATGTCCCAAGAAAAATCCGTTACAAGACCCAAAAACATCAGGACGCGAGCTAAGAGCAGGAAAAAGAAAGTCTTGAAGCCATCTTGTCATCGCGCCATCGCCCGTGAAGTACCTATTCATCACCTGTACCCATAGAATGGGTTAGTTTCGCAAAAAAACTAGTAGGTGCACAAGAGAGACTACAAGGAAACTGAATTATGTACATTTAATTCAGTAGGTTACGCAGTTTAAAGCAGATATGCAGTTAAACAGGTAAGCAATGCAAGTAGGTACATAGTGCAAATGCGTAAGTAGTGCAAGCGAATCAGTAGTGCAAACGAATAGGTAGTGCAAGCGAGTCAATGGTGCAAGCGAGTGCAAGTGAGTCTCACTACTCAACAACCAGTGTGAACAGACTTTATGTTTCGATATTACTGGCCTGCGGGTACGCGCTGGCAAAACGTAGAAACAACTGAGACTAGTTCGGGCGTCTGTTATTCTATGTATTTTGAATAACCCGAATAGCTAGTTGAGTCCGCTCCAGAGGGACGACTTTAGCCGAGAGAGGATTCCCCAAAGGAGGCAGTGCCACGGATGCATCCAACTTCTACAGAAGTGTTGAGCTAACTATTGTAGCCCCTTTCCCCTAACTCCAATGACTGGGGAGGCCAGATCATTGCCCGTAGGGTGGTTGTTAACAACCTGTCCATTGGAGTTTGTACCGCTCTGTCCTCTCCCTTGACAGACCACTAGAAACGAATAGGTATGTTAGGGGTTGCTTAACTAACGACCCACTCTATACTGTGGTCTTTAAACCACTCGAGCATCTTGCCTGTGAAGGCGAATGTGAGACCATTTATGTGATTCCAGCATTGTGCATTTCGCACTGTTCGAGGTCGCACGACCGTCTCATCCGATCATCGCAGTACTAGACGTGTCGTGCACGACTACAAGTACTCTAGGATGAAGGGGGTATAGCTCCTCAAAAGAAGCCTCAACAGGAGTGTTTCACAAAGATGTAAAGTTTATCAAGTTTACTATATCCTTTGAAACAGCAGTACCTTGTGCCAACATTATGCCTGCGATTTTCAAGAACCTCATCCGCTATTGGGGTATCTACATGCCTCGCATGACTCGACACCGGCCTCGATAGACGGGAAACATGTTTCTCAACAGAAACTCCAACTCGTCTACAGGACTGCATACTCAAGGAGTCAGGATCCTTGCAAGGTATCCCCCTCCTTAGACGGGAATGTTACGCAAGCTCCTATCTCAACTCTCGTCGCGAGAGAGAGAGGTGAATGCCTGAGGATGCCTTTAAGGCATATGCAAAGAGCAAAAACCTGCGCGGCATCTGCAATAGCAAACCAGTAATAATACATACAAAAACAAGAGTCTAGGCGCAAAGCGCGACGACAAGGTAAAGGCGGTAAGCAGAAGTGCAACGCTGAACCTCGCCACGATGCGTGACGGCACATACAAACCATAAGCAAGAATGCAACACGAGATCTCGACGTGATACACGATGGCAAGTATAGACTGACATAAGGAAAAGGGCAAGGATCGCGAAACCGCGTCCTTGAGTTAAGTGCATACTCGTATATATATATATATATATATATATATATATATATATATATATATATTCATTTATTGATCATTTTTAGTTTAATTGAACTTAATTCAATTATCCAAGTCTTCCGTACAATCTTCCCCTACATTGGAGGGTTATGAGCTTGCTGACGTCTGCGGACGTACACAATTGACGGCTCGGGTCGCGGAGCGCGAGTGAGATCCATCGTAGCTGCAAATATGCGATATTAACATGCAAGCCCAGACAAAAGCAAAAGCAAGGCAAAGACTCAACTTCTCCAATACATAGAGCTGGGACCAACAGTCCCAAATGACTCGAAAAAAAGGATGGGGCAGGGCCAAATGAGCCTTGGCGCCCAAAGAGGGATGTAGTCAATGTGAGCAGATGACTCACGTTCACTAGGAATTCCTCGCTGGAGATCAACATTTGTAATGATCTGTCCCCATTACGATGTAGCTTGCAAAGATTCCCCGGGTCTGTCGACCAAGGGTATAGGCTCGCGCACAAAGGGGCAGGGGGGATCGGCCCCTGCTGGCAAACAAAAAGGCAGGGGCCGATGGCCCCTGTTAGCAAACAGAAAGGCAGGGGCCAATGGCCCCTGCTGGCACACAGAAAGGCAGGGGCTGATGGCCCCTGCTGGCAACCGAAAGGCAGAGGCCTATGCCCCTGCTGACAAAAGAAAGGCAGGGGCCATAGGCCCCTGCTGGCAAATGAAAGGCAAGGGCCTATGCCCCTGCTGACAAAAGAAAGGTAGGGGCCATAGGCCCCTGCTGGCAAACGAATGGCAGGGCCATAGGCCCTTGCTGGCAAACGAATGGCAGGGCCGATGGCCCCTGCTGGCGTAAAAGAAAGGCAGGGGCCATAGGCCCCTGCTGGCAAACGAAAGGCAGGGGCCGATGGCCCCTGCTGGCGCAACAAAAAGGGGCAGGGAGGAGGGGCTCGTCCCCTCCCCTGCCATAGCAGAGAGCAGGGAAGAGGGACCCGGCCCCTCCCCTGCCGTACGGAAGTAGGGAGGGGGCTCCACCCCTCGCCTGTCGTACGAAAGCAGGGAGGAGGCTCAACCCTCCCCTCCCTATGTAACGAAGAAACGAGGGGGAAGGATGGGAGAGAGAGAGAGAGACGGAAAGAGGGAGAAGAAGAGGAGGAAAAACGTACCTGGTGGTCGGCGGCGGCGTCGGAGAGAGGTCGCAAGTGGCGGCAGCAGACGAGCGAGGGAGAGTCGGGAGGCGGTGAGGGAGAGAGACAGCGAGGGGGGGGGGTTCGTATTTGAACCCCCCTGCCTTATTTTCTAAAGAAGGCACGAGGGAGGCGGTGCCTCAATTGGGTCCGGGTCGGGTCCGGGTCCGGATCCGTCCCGAATCCTAACTTTTTTTTTTACGGGTTATTACATCCTACCCTCCTTAAAATAATTTCGTCCACGAAATTTTTATTCCATGCACTGGTCAAAATACAAGTCAGGGTATTTTTCCCTGATATCCGACTCAGGCTCCCATGTACATTCATTTATTCCATGGTGTTGCCAATGTACTTTTACAAGAGAAATCGTCTTCGATCTGAGCACTTGGTCTCGACGGTCAACGATTGCCACTGGTCTATCCTCGAACGTCAAGTCTTTTTGGATATCCACATCATCATAATGAATGATGTGTGATGGGTCGTGAACGTATCTTCTTAGCATAGATACGTGGAAGACGTCGTGGATCTGAGCGTACTGAGGAGGCAGCACAACACGATAAGCCGCCTCACCGATCCGATCCAGGATCTCAAAAGGTCCGACGAACCGGGGACTCAGCTTTCCTTTCTTTCCAAAACGAAAAACGCTCTTTGTAGGAGATACCTTAACAAAAACCATATCTCCTGTTGAGAACTCGAGCTCTCTACGTCGACGATCGACGTAACACTTCTGCCGACTCTGCGCGGTACGCAAACGTTCCCTGATCATTTGCACTTGCTGAGTATAGTGTTGTAGCACTATAGGTGAATCTAACATCCGTTCACCAACCTCATCCCAGTAAACAGGTGATCGACAAGGCTTTCCGTACAAAGCTTCGTACGGGGCCATACCGATACTCGCATGATAACTATTATTGTACGCGAATTCTGCCAACCCGGTTGTTATCATCGCAAAATTTTTAACTTTTACGAATCAAACTGACCTTGAAAAAGATTTGAAAATAACTAGCCTCCGTTTTTAAAATGCAGGATAATTCCGTAGAATGGGGCTCGCCTGTCGGTACGAGATTCAACCGTTCCTGGCGCCTTTGCCAGGGGTAATTGAATCAAGGATCAATCAAATGCTTTGCTTTGTTCAACTTGTCTAAACCATATTCTAATTCCTAAATGCACAAAGAATCAGGCATGTGCTATGAATTTCTGAAACTACACATTTGAAAACATGATGTTTGCTTCAAAGATTGGAAAATATTTGGAAGATTCTTGGAAAATAAACTCTTTGAAAATTGTGAATTATTTTTGAGATGCTGTATTTGAGAAAGTGAAAATCGATTTCTGAAGAAATATAAGGATTTTGTGAAAATCGATTTTGAGAAAGATGAAATAACTTTGAAAAACTTGATTTCTTTGAATTCAAACTTTAAAACTGAAAATCTAACTTAGAAAATCGAATTTGGAACTTGGGAAATACTTGAAATATCATTGGCAAATCCATATTTTGAGAAAATCGATTTTGAATAAGACTTAGGAAATTTTGAAGAATTTGATTCCTTTAACTTGGAATTTGAATTTGAATTGGAATTGGCAAATGCATGAAATGAATGAATATGGATTTGAGGAATTGAGAAATACTTTTTGTATTTTTGAGAAATGCAGTGCATTTTTGAAGTTAGCCTAAGAGTGTAGGCTGAATGTGGCTAATGTGAAGATCATAAATCTAAGTATCATTCGTATTCTGACTATGGCCATAAATACAAATTCCACTAAGTTTATAAACTTCATAGAAGCTAGTGCATGTGCCATTCGTGTAGACCATAGTGAGTTTGAATATGCATGAATCATCATCCATCACACATTAACATTATTTAAAAAAATAAACTATATGCAATGCTGCCTAAGCTAAGCAGGAAATGTAAATTCTTATTCCAAAGTTTAATTTAGTTTACATCACTATTGAAATTTAAATACATGAAAAATAAAGTCTTCAATGTACCTGCAAAACTAGAAAACTTTGTTAGTGATGATATGTTGGCTTTTCTAGATTTATCCAGCAATATCAGGAAATTGCTGGATTTTGCTAGATATAAGCCTTTTTGCCATGATTCCCTTAAATCAAAATTGATAAAATATGAAATAAAATTGATAAAATATGAAATAAAATTGAATAAATAAGAAATATAAGATATGAAATTTCAAAATTGGGGTCAAAATGACCAAAATACCCCTAATAACAAGACTATAGCCTTGAAATTAGGGTTTTTAGAAAGATATTTTGATAAAATGCAAGTTTTGAAATACAAATAATGATAAATCAAACTAAATAAGATATGATATGATTAAAAATATGAAAATTAGGGTTAGGGATTTCGAAATTTAGGTCAAATGACCAAATTGCCCCCGATAGCAAGACTATGGCCTTGAAATCAGGGTTTTTAGAAATAGATTTTTGGTAAAAATTTGGGTTTTATGACCTAAATGAAATCAAATAACTAAAAAATTAAACCTAAAGTACCCTAAGATGCTTATGAACATAATAAAACCCTAAAACCATATGCTTATGCACGAAAATCCAATAATATCACAAATTTTGTGATTTTTTGCAGTGTTTTTGGATCTTTCAGGTATCCTGTTTTGCAATTTTATTAATTCAGACATCAAATGGATTCCAAAATTCATCAAATTCAGTACCTGCACTTGTTATAACCCTAATGTCGAATTGGAATTATAAAAATAATTTTTTGACATTAAATTAATCCAAAAATTGCATTAAACCCTAAAAATATGCTATTTTTGACCTAATTCACCAACCAGTCTCAGTCCAAGACCTGAACCAGGGGTCAAATCTCCATGAAAATTTATGAAATTTTACAGAGACTAACTAAGAAGAAAAACAGATATTTCCCAATTTACAGATCGGAAAAATCATCTCCGGTTAGGGAGAAACCCTTCCGGCAATCTGAGCTAAAATATATCACTTTTAACATGGATTAAAACGGCTACTTCAGATTGAAAATACAGACATAAATAGCAATCCTAAACAAAAATCTCTGAAATTTTAGTGGTGAACAGTAGACATAAAAATAACAATACTTACTTTTTACAGATCATGAATCGGATCTGTGGTTTGGGATTTATGACTAACACAAGTCTGATTAGGGTTTTGGTAAACCCTAATGAGTTTTAAATTTAAAAACAGATTCCCTGAAATGGGAAAAATATTAAAATATAACAAAAAAATCCGAAAATTTCACAGAAGACAGATCTACTCAATGTTAATCCATAGCAATTTACAGATTTAAAATCGGATATAAGATGAGAGAAATATCATAACAGAAATTTACCTTCTTGATTTTAACCATGATTTTAAAGCTTTAAAAACCCGATTTGATGTCTGATTTTTTTGACAGGGTTCCCGAGATCCAAAACCTCTGATTTTTCTACAGTAACTCAATAACTCATGCATGCACCACATATAAAAAAATCAGAAATAAACAATGAGAACTTCAATCCGAAATAACATTATTTTTACTGTTCTAAACCTAAAACACACAGAAATTTAAGAAACTTGGAAAACCATGCATTAACTAATGTAAATCAATAAAATAAACCATAAAACAGTAAATAAAAATTATTTCTATGCTATAGAACGTAAAACAAACATGAATAAACGATGAAAATAAAATAAAAACAGGGAATCAATGGCTGGAATTTGATATCACCTTTAAAACATAGATTTAACCCATTAAAAGGGTAAATCATATATTTTATTGGTTAATAATGTAAAGAATCATATTAAAATCAATTCTAATGGATTAAAATCTCTGTAAATCAATAAAAATAGGGTTAGATCACCTTATTGGATTGTTCTTGCTGATTCTTGATGGTTCTTGAGGTGAAACCATTGTTGAATCCATGAAAATAGGAGGTATTAATGGCTAAAATTGATTTAAAACCATTAAAAACATGAAATAAAAGCTAAAAATTAAAAAAAATAATTACCTTGAGGTGGCTGCAATGGAGGAAGGGCTGGATAGGAGAGAGAAGCTCCAAGAATCCTAAGGAGAGCAAGTTGGAAAAATCGACCCCCCTATGGAGACTATTTATAGAATTTTTTTAGGTTTAAAAAATGGGAATTTTGAATTTTTTGGACTCTAACAAGGGGGGGGGGCGATTTTTGGGTGGAAAGACCTAACTACCCCTAACCTAAATTATCTAAACTAATGCCTAATTAACCCCTAGACTTTCCTAAAAAATCCCCAAATGTAATGCCACTTGGCATTTTCTACATTTGGCTTTTTAAAACACCTTTAAAAACCTTTAAAAACACTAGTTTTAAAAACTAACTTTCAAAATGAGTTTTTTTTCAAAATGGTTTTGACTCTTCTAAACCTCTAACATTAACCAAGACATCAACTAACCCTAGTCTAGCCCTGACTGACTCGAATATGGCGCCACCCCGAGTGGGCCCTACTTGAGTTTTTCAAAAAGCGATTTTAAGACTTGAAATTGAAGGAGTTTTCAAAAGGATTTTCAAAGACAAACTTCAAAGTTATAATTTTTGAAATGGAATAGGGTCCTAACTAGGTTAGAACTCCTCTGGATATGGTGCCAACTGAGTGGGCCCACATCGAGTTTTGAGGAATTTTGAAATAAACACTGAAAATGGCTTTGAAAAAGGGTTAAAATCGACATTTGAAATTCAAGATCTTTGAAAATAGGGTCTCAAGCGAACTGGAACTCCGAGTTAGAGTCCTGAACTCTTAGGACTCTGAGATTTTAAATTTTAGAATTCAAATGTAAAAAATTTTGAAAGATTTTACCAAAAAATGATGAAATAAATCAGAAAACACAGTCAGGGTTAGACTCCTAACTCGACCGAACTCTAAAATAGAGTTTTGAACTAACTAGACTCTGTAAAATGACCTAAATTTTGATAATAATCGAAAAAGACTAAAAATGGAAGTAAAACAGATTTCAAAACAGACTCCTGACTGGATTAGGACTCTGGGACAGAGTCCTGATCGGACTGAAACTTTCAAAACTTTAAGAAATTTGATGAATAGAGGAATTCAGAAGCGACACCACCTCAATGGGTCTCATCTGTGAATTGAAATCGATTAAAATTTGAATTTGAAATGAATCCAGATTGTTTCCTTGAGAAAATATTTCGAAATATAAAGTCCTGGGGTTGGAAAATGACAAAGTATTGAATAAAAACCCAGGTTTTGAAATTGATTTTGAAATAAAGCTTTAAAATTCAAATCTGGATTGAATGTTTTGAAATAGGAGTGCTGGATCTCGAAAATGAAATGCAATGACATGCAATGCTATGCAATGCGAAGGAATGATATGCAGAATACATGCAATGATATGCAATAATCTGTGATGACCTATGAAATGGACAAACACTGGATGAGGGTGAAAATTTTGGGTGTTTACATCGGTATGAGAGTCCCATTCTCCCTTCCAGTCTAACATGCACGCTCGCAGCATGTCCTCCAAAGTCTGAATCGTGCGTTTAGATTGTCCGTCGGTCTGAGGGTGGAAAGCGGTGCTGAATTACAGTTTCGTGCCCAAGGCCAACTGCAGTTGTCCCCAAAACCTGGCGGTGAACCTCGGGTCACGATCGGAGATGATTGACACAGGAACACTGTGCAATCTCACAATCTCCCTGACATAGAGGTCTGCCAAGCTGTCCAGTGACTGACTGAGCCGAATAGGGAGGAAATGCGCTGATTTAGTGAGTTGATCCACGATCACCCAAATCGCATCGTGTTTCCTCCGCGTCCTCGGCAAACCGACAATGAAGTCCATCGTGATGTCCTCCCACTTCCATTGTGGAATCTCTATCTGCTGCATCACTCCACCTGGTCGCTGGTGCTCGATCTTAACCTGTTGGCAAGTCAAGCACTTCGAAACGTATTCGGCTACGTCCCGCTTCATTCCACTCCACCAATATCTGCGCTGCAAATCTTTGAACATCTTTGTGCCGCCCGGGTGGATCGTGTACTTGGACTTGTGGGCTTCAGCGAGAATCTCATCTCTCAAAATAGGGTCTTTTGGCAACCAGAGACGATCCTTACGCCATACACCTCCTTCCTCACTCAGACGAAAGGGGGTATCGGCCAGCTGCGCTAGAGCCTTCAGCTTTTCTTACCGCTCATCGATCTTTTGACTAACAAAGATCCTAGATAATAGCTCAGATTGAGCTACCATGCTGGAAAGACTGATCGAAACTGGAGTGACTGCAAACGGTTCCCACGATATCAGATCCTCGATCAGTTTCCACCCTGCAAATAACAAATTAACAGAAACGCTGGGAGACTTGCGGCTCAGAGCGTCGGCCACAACGTTCGCTTTTCCCGGGTGGTAGGACAAGGTAAAGTCATAATCCTTGAGGAATTCCAGCCAACACCGCTGCCTCATATTCAGCTCCTTCTGCGAGAACAAATATTTTAGGCTCTTATGATCTGTAAAAGCCTCGAACCGCTCCCCATACAAATAGTGCCGCCATATCTTCAATGCAAAGACCACCGCTGCTAACTCCAAATCATGAGTCGGATAATTCTTCTCATGTATTTTAAGTTGGCGCGATGCATAGGCGATCACTCTATCGTTCTGCATTAAGACGCAACCCAAGCCTGTCCCGGAAGCGTCGGTGTAAATCACGAAGCTGCCTCGACCCGAAGGTAAGGCCAAAATAGGAGTAGTCGTAAGACGTTCCTTCAACATCTGAAAACTGCTCTCGCACATTTCGTCCTACACGAACTTAGCTTCTTTCTTCAGGAGCTGCGTCAAGGGTAGAGAGATCTTAGAAAAGTCCTGGATAAATCTTCGATAATACCCAGCTAATCCAAGAAAACTCTGAATGTCACGAACATTCCTCGGTTGCTGCCAACTGAGTACAGCCTCGACTTTCGTTGGATCCACGGACACACCTTCCTTGGAGATGACATTTCCCAAAAACATGATCTCCTCGAGCCAAAACTCGCACTTAGAGTACTTAGCGAACAAACGCTCATTTCGCAAAGTTTTGAGAATAACTCTCAAGTGCTCACGATGTTGCTCCCAACTATCGAAATACACCAAGATGTCGTCGATGAACACGATCATGAAGGTGTCCAAGAAGGGTTTGAACACCTTATTCATGAGATCCACGAACGCTGCAGGAGCGTTAGTGAGTCCGAAGGGCATGACCGTAAATTCGTAATGCCCATACCTGGTCCGGAAGGCCGTCTTAGAGATATCATCTCCCTTAATTCTGAGTTGATGATACCCAGATCTATGGTCGATCTTTGAGAAGATCTTGGCCCTCTGCAACTGATCGAACAAATCATCGATGCGTGGCAACGGGTACTTATTCTTTATTGTCGCCTGGTTGAGCATTCGATAGTCGATGCACAACCGCAATGATTCGTCCTTCTTCTTCATGAACAAGACAGGAGCTCCCCAAGGCGAGATGCTGGGGCGGATGAATCCCTGATCCATCAACTCCTGCAACTGCTTCTTGAGCTCTTCGAGCTCGGCAGGTGCCATCCGATATGGAGCCTTAGAAATTGACGCAATACCCGGCAGCAACTCGATGTTGAACTGCACCTCACGAGGTGGAGGAAGGCCTGGCAGTTCTTACGGGAAGACATCTGGAAAATCTCGCACAACCTCCAAGTCTCCCATCGAGACTCGTGTCAGCTCGGACTGGACGACACTAACCAAAAAGGCAGTGCATCCCTTCCTGAGGTAGCTCTGCGCCTTCAGCGACGAAATCAACTTGCTTGCCCGAACAGGTTTCACGATCTTGAATTCCACCTTGGGCATTCCTGGGGGAGACAAAACAATCTTGCTATCTCTGCAAAAAATCTTGGCATGATACTTGTGCATCCAATCCATGCCTAGGATGACGTCAAATTCCGTCATCACTAGCAGAATATCACAAGCCGATACATGCCAATCTGCTAGGACTACGTCAAACTCTGGTACGTAGGTCGCACAAACAATATTTTTCCCAATCGGGTTATACACTTCAAGGGTATTATGTAAGGGTTTTATAGGTACGCGCAAAAACTCGGCAAAATTTACCGAAATAAAAGAGTGTGTGGCACCATAATCAAAAAGCATAAAAGCCGCTTGGTTAGCGACAAAAAGGGTACCTTGCACTAGGTCGCCCTTGGTCAGCTGCTCGGCCTTGGCTGAGTATACGCGTCCCGATGCCCTCCTTTGACCGCTCGCCTGCGGTTGTGGCGTCTGATACTGCTGTTGCGACTGTGGTGGCCGAGGGAGCAAAGGTGCTCCGCTGATCTGCCTGGCGTCGTCAGCCGCCTTTTTGCGACAGTCGCGGGCGTAGTGGCCCATCTTGCCACAATACAGGCATCCGCCTGTGTCGAGCGGGCACGCCTGCCCAATGTGGGATCGACCTCACCTGGGGCACACATTGCCCGTCTGCTGCCTGGCTGGAGGGTTGCCTTGAGGCCGCTGACGCTTCGAAGGAGGATATCGTTTCCTTCCTCCTTCGCTCTTCATAGGAAGGAACGATCGTTTGCCTGGGTCACCGGAAGGTGTCTTCGGCTCACCACCCGTAGCGGGTGGCCTCCTGCCCTGTGTACTCTTAGTGCGCTCCCAGGCCTCACTCAGGAGGGTGGCAGCATCAATTGTCGCAGAGAAGGTCGAGGGCATGCTGGTTAGGACCCGATGCATAAGCCCCTCCTTCAGCCCCCGAACAAACTTTTCTGCTCGCTCGCGATCATCCGCGAACAGGTTGGGACAATAGGGTTCTAAGCGCTGGAATTTGGCGATATAATCCGTCAAACTCGAATTGCCCTGGCTGAGATCCAAGAACTCCACCTTCTTCTTCTCCCTCGCATGAGGCGGGAAGTAGTTCTCCAAGAAAGCCTTTCTAAAAGCTTCCCAAGGAATGGGTGAAATTTCCAAAAACTGCACACTCCGGGCCATGTCCCACCAACTGCGGGCATTCTCCTTCAGCCTAAAGGTCCCGAATAACGTCTTCTTGTCATCGGGCACTGACAAGACCTCGAACACTCGTTCCACCTCCTTCACCCAGTTATCGGCCATGTCTGGGTTGGGCTTGCCATCGAAGGTCGGGGGGTCAAGCTTCAGGAATTTCTCATACGTCACTGCGGTATGCGGCTTCGGCTCAGAAACGGGCGTTGGTTCCCTTTGAGAACGAATCTGGTCTCGCATAGCCGCTGCTAGGGAACTTATGGAATCCAACACGAATCCCCGCCGATCTGACCAATCGTCAGCAGACCCTTCATTCGAGTTTCTTGCCATCCTTAGAGTAAACAAGGAATACCAATAATTAGAATTTTCAGGATGCTCGAAATAGGCCAGAAACATAAGTACCATTCATGTTTAACATGAGTAGTTTAGGAAAACCCAACAATGTTGGTACATAAGCAGAACGCGTCAAGCCTCTTAGCTTAACAATGCAAAATACACCTACTAAGCAAAAAAAAGGTATACTCACAGCGCGATGCGGATGCTCAATGGTCAAGAATCCTTGCTTCCCTTAGCTCTGATACCAAGTTGTAACGCCCCAAAATTTCAACTTTCGAACCTTTCATAAAACAGGCAAGAGACTAAAAGTTGGTTTAAGAAATAAGCGAAAAACCTTCCTTTTGTTAATTTTAGAAAAGCAAGTTGACCACTTTGGGCACGTTAGCTAAAGAACCAAAACATACAACCCATGCTACTTGAAAAAGGCACTTTCATTAAAAGAAGGTTCCAAAAGTACAAAATTCGGATGTCCCAAGGAAAATCCGTTACAAGACCCAAAAACATCAGGACGCGAGCTAAGAGCAGGAAGAAGAAAGTCTTGAAGCCATCGTGCCATCGCCCGTGAAGTACCTATTCATCACCTGTACCCATAGAATGGGTTAGTTTTGCAAAAAAACTAGTAGGTGCACAAGAGAGACTACAAGGAAACTGAATTATGTACATTTAATTTAGTAGGTTACGCAGTTTAAAGAAGATATGCAGTTAAACAGGTAAGCAATGCAAGTAGGTACATAGTGCAAACGCGTAAGTAGTGCAAGCGAATCAGTAGTGCAAACGAATAGGTAGTGCAAGCGAGTCAATGGTGCAAGCGAGTCTGTGGTGCAAGCGAGTCAGTGGTGCAAGCGAGTCAGTGGTGCAAGCGAGTGCAAGTGAGTCTCACTACTCAACAACCAGTGTGAACAGACTTTATGTTTCGATATTACTAGCCTGCGGGTACGCGCTGGCAAAACGTAGAAACAACTGAGACTAGTTCGGGCGTCTGTTATTCTATGTATTTTGAATAACCCGAATAGCTAGTTGAGTCAGCTCCAGAGGGACGACTTTAGCCGAGAGAGGATTCCCCAAAGGAGGCAGTGCCACGGATGCATCCAACTTCTGCAGAAGTGCTGAACTAACTATTGTAGCCCCTTTCCCCTAACTCCAATGACTGGGGAGGCCGGATCATTGCCCGTAGGGTGGTTGTTAACAACCTGTCCATTGGAGTTTGTACTGCTCTGTCCTCTCCCTTGACAGACCACTAGAAACGAATAGGTACGTTAGGGGTTGCTTAACTAATGACCCACTCTATGCTGTGGTCTTTAAACCACTCGAGCATCTTGCCTGTGAAGGTGAATGTGAGACCATTTATGTGATTCCAGCATTATGCATTTCACTCTGTTCGAGGTCGCACGACCGTCTCATCCGATCATCGCAGTACTAGACGTGTTGTGCACGACTACAAGTACTCTAGGATGAAGGGCGTATAGCTCCTCAAAAGAAGCCTCAACAGGAGTGTTTCACAAAGATGTAAAGTTTATCAACTTTACTATATCCTTTGAAACAACAGTACCTTGTGCCAACATTATGCCTGCGATTTTCTAGAACCTCATCCGCTATCGGGGTATCTACATGCCTCGTATGACTCGACACCGGCCTCGATTGACGGGAAACATGTTTCTCAACAGAAACTCTAACTCGTCTGCAGGACTGCATACTCAAGGAGTCAGGATCCTTGCAAGGTATCCCCCTCCTTAGACGGGGATGTTACGCTAGCTCCTATCTCAACTCTCATCGCGAGAGAGAGAGAGGTGAATGCCTGAGGATGCCTTTAAGGCATATGCAAAGAGCGAAAACCTGCGCGGCATCTGCAATAGCAAAGCAGTAATAATACATACAAAAACAAGAGTCTAGGCGCAAAGCGCGATGACAAGGTAAAGGCGGTAAGCAGAAGTGCAACGCTGAACCTCGCCACGATGCGTGACGGCACATACAAACCATAAGCAGGAATGCAACACGCGATCTCGACGTGATACACGATGGCAAGTATAGACTGACATAAGGAAAAGGGCAAGGATCGCGAAACCGCGTCCTTGAGTTAAGTGCATACTCGTATATATATATATATATATATATATATATATATATATATATATATATATATATATATATATATTCATTTATTGATCATTTTTAGTTTAATTGAACTTAATTCAATTATCCAAGTCTTCCGTACAATCTTCCCCTACCTTGGAGGGTTACGAGCTTGCTGACGTCTGCGGACGTACACAATTGACGGCTCTGGTCGCGGAGCGCGAGTGAGATCCGTCGTAGCTGCAAATATGCGATATTAACATGCAAGCTCAGACAAAAGCAAAAGCAAGGCAAAGACTCAACTTCTCCAATACATAGAGCTGGGACCAACAGTCCCAAATGACTCGAAAAAAAGGATGGGGCAGGGCCAAATGAGCCTTGGCGCCCAAAGAGGGATGTAGTGAATGTGAGCAGATGACTCACGTTCACTAGGAATTCCTTGCTGGAGATCAACATTTGTAATGATCTGTCCCCATTACGATGTAGCTTGCAAAGATTCCCCGGGTCTGTCGACCAAGGGTATAGGCTCGCGCACAAAGGGGCAGGGGGGATCGGCCCCTGCTGGCAAACAAAAAGGCAGGGGCCGATGGCCTCTGTTAGCAAACAGAAAGGCAGGGGCCAATGGCCCCTGCTGGCACACAGAAAGGCAGGGGCCGATGGCCCCTGCTGGCAACCGAAAGGCAGGGGCCAATGCCCCTGCTGACAAAAGAAAGGCAGGGGCCATAGGCCCCTGCTGGCAAACGAAAGGCAGGGGCCTATGCCCCTGCTGACAAAAGAAAGGCAGGGGCCATAGGCCCCTGCTGGCAAACGAAAGGCAGGGGCCTATGCCTCTGCTGGAAAACGAAAGGCAGGGGCCTATGCCTCTGCTGACAAAAGAAAGGCAGGGGCCATAGGCCCCTGCTGGCGTAAAAGAAAGGCAGGGGCCATAGGCCCCTGCTGGCAAACGAAAGGCAGGTGCCGATGGCCCCTGCTGGCGCAACAAAAAGGGGCAGGGAGGAGGGGCTCGACCCCTCCCCTACCGTAGCAGAGAGCAGGGAAGAGGGGCCGGGCCCCTCCCCTGCCGTACGGAAGTAGGGAAGGGGCTCCGCCCCTCGCCTGCTGTACGAAAGCAGGGAGGAGGCTCAGCCCTCCCCTCCCTGTGTAACGAAGAAACGAGGGGGAAGGATGGGAGAAAGAGAGAGAGACGGAAAGAGGGAGAAGAAGAGGAGGAAGAACGTACCTGGTGGTCGGCGGTGGCGGCGGAGAGAGGTCGCAAGGGGCGGCAGCAGACGAGCGAGGGAGAGTCGGGAGGCGGTGAGGGAGAGAGACATCGAGGGGGGGGGTCGTATTTGAAACCCCCTGCCTTATTTTCTAAAGAAGGCACGAGGGAGGCGGTGCCTCAATTGGGTCTCGGTCGGGTCCGGGTTTGGATCCGACCCGAATCCTAACTTTTTTTTTCTGGGTTATTACAGTTTATGTAGGGGATTTCACACAGCCGTATCTCCCAAATTACAAGGTAATTTTCGATAAAACTGGGCTTGGAGCTTCCCTATATATCAATAACAAAGCATACAAAAGATGGTTTATAGATCATGAATGGATATAAAAATATCCATCCGTGAACATGACCGATTATCAAGACTGCACACCTGCAGAAAATGGATATGTGCAGGAAATGGGTTATGGAAGCACCATGGACTATTTCAAGGATATCATGAAAAGGATATGAAAAGCTTAGTGAAAAGGTGAAGATGTTGTGGAAAATGATGAAACAATATGTGTAATTGGTGCTGCAAATGGGGTGATATCATAACAATACAACAAACAAGAATTTAGCATTAAGCTAAATAAAATCTCATAAATCAAATGATGATGTTCCAGCCATAGCTTCATAAAACAGGAATTTTAGTATTAAGCTAAATAAAATCTCATAAATCAAATGATGATGTTCCAACATAGCTTTATAAAACAGGAATTTAAACATCAAGCTAAACAAAATCTCATAAAACCAATGGTGATATTCCAGCCATAGCTTCATAAAACAGGAATTTTAGCATCAAGCTAAGCAAAATCTCATAAAACTAATGGTGATGTTCAGTCATAGCTTCATAAAACAGGAATTTTAGCATCAAGCTAAACAAAATCTCATAAAACCAATGGTGATCTTCAGTCATAGCTTCATAAAACAGGAATTTTAGCATCAAGCTAAACAAAATCTCCTAGAACAAATGGTGATATTCCAGCCATAACTTCATAAAACAGGAATTTTAGCAGCAAGCTAAACAAAATCTCCTAGAACAAATGGTGATATTCCAGCCATAACTTTATAAAACAGGAATTTTAGCAGCAAGCTAAACAAAATCTCCTAGAACAAATGGTGATATTCCAGCCATAACTTCATAAAACAGGAATTTTAGCAGCAAGCTAAACAAAATCTCCTAGAACAAATGGTGATATTCCAGCCATAACTTCATAAAACAGGAATTTTAGCAGCAAGCTAAACAAAATCTCCTAGAACAAATGGTGATATTCCAACCATAACTTCATAAAACAGAAATTTAGCATTAAGCTTTAAACGAAACATGGTCACCTAAATCAAATAGTGATGTAGCTGGACTGAATGAAATGGAGAACACGTTGAGTTCTCTGCTGGCTGGGTTGAAGGAGGGAAATAGAGAAGAGGCAGCGACCTACGTCAAACGATCAACTAGCAAGGATCGTTCCTATGTTGATCCTTTGCTGCTGAGTTGAAGGTAAGATGAAGGATGGGCAGCCTCCTGTCTGGAGTTTTCTGCTGCAGCTGGGCTGAATAAAATGGGGAGCAAGCTCAATGGAGTTTTATGCGGCTGGGCTAAATGAAAGGGACGATGCTGGATGTAGTTTTCTGATGGTGGGCTGAGGATGGTGGATGATGGGCTTCCTGCTGTGGCTGGAATGAAGGAAGACGCAGCCACTTGCTGTAGGTGCCCTGTGGCTGGGCTGAAGGAGATGAAGTACTCCTTCACGCTGGATGAAGGAAAAGTGCAGCAACAAGGGTCGGTTTTCAATGGCTATGCTAAAGAAAGGCTGAGACTGAAGGTAATGGCTGTGTCTCTTGCAAGTGAGCTGAAAAAGGGGCAGCAGAAACACGTTGGGTTGAAGGGGATGTGGATGCAGTTGGCTGGATTTTTGCTACGGCTGATGGGTGTGTAGCATCCTCTGGTGGGTTGAAGCAGTCGTTGGAGGTGGAAGAGAGCTCCACCTTCCGAAGCCCCTCTGCAAAACAGGAAAATCCTCAATTAATTGGCCCCCCCTTTGGTGAATCCCCTGCCTCAAGCCCCAAAAGCTTCCCTCCTTTTCATTGATCAATCGCTCCCCTTTTTAAAAACTTTCAGCCCTTTAAAAAAAAAACGCAGCCCTTTCATGAGGTTCCGTTACCTCTTTCAAAATTTGAAACAACCGTTTCAAGAGGAGCGCACCTTATGATTTTTTTCAAAATTTTTATTTCATTTACCTAAGTTTTAGGTAAAATAAATTTTATTTTTAAGGAAGTTCGGCTGTGCCATTAAGGTTGCATTCTTCTTAAAAAAAAAATTTATTTAAACAAATCAATAAAAAGGAATAAAATAAAAAAATGAATGTTGAAATAAATGAGAGGCTTTTATGGAAATGCCACCTCAATCCACTTTTAAAATCATTTTGAAAATAAAGTTTTATTTTGTTTTTTCAAGTCTTTTATTTTCAAATGGGGTGCCACATGTGTGTGGGGCCCACTAACTAAATAAATAAATAAATAAATAATACTGAGAAATTAGAAAGAAAAAAAATTGCAAATTGGTACGATCTTCGGGTGGGTCCCGCTTGAGAAGAAACAACTTACCTGAGAGTCTGAGTATGATGCTAGTCAAAAGGTGGGTCCAGCTCCATTTATTTGAAAATACGAGATAAAACATTATTTATTTTCAAGAATTTGGAAAAATTAGTTTTTCAGGGCAAAAATATGGATAAATGTAAAAAATTTTGTAAAGAGATTTAAAATCTTTTGCAAAAAGTTTTGAGATAAAATCTTTAAAATCAATATCCAAATATCCAGATTGTTTTTCTTGAGAAGATTTTTGTAATTCAAAGTCCTGGGGGTAAAATGGGAAAATTTGGTAATTTTGAATACCCAGGGTTTTAAAATCATTTTTGAAAAGTTTAAAAATCAAATCTGGATTGACAATTTTGAAAATCAGGAGTTCTGGATCTCAATGTGACATGCTATGCAGTGAAATGATGCAATGCTATGCAAAGACATGTTCTATGAAATGTCACTCTGAGCTCGGACTTGGAAATTTTAGCTTTTTGTCCAAAAAAAGGATTTTGAAATTTTGCCATTTGAAGATGTCTCTGAACCTAAATATAGAAATTTTGAGGCTCAAGAATGAAATTTTGGACTTTCTGCAAGGTTTAATCTCCGAAAATGACCATTTTGCCCTTCATTACTTCCAGAGAACTGAAATGTGCCGATTGAGGGCGATGTCAAGAAGGTGAGTGAAAATTTGGGGTGTTTACAGTGCTCTAAGGCAGGCAAAAAGTTATATATGTGATTCGATTATGCTCATATGTGTTCTAAGGCAGTCCCAAAAACTTTATATGTGATTATAGCATGCTCATATGTGCTCTAAGGCAATAAAAAAACTTTATATGTAATTCAATCATGCTCATATGTGTTCTTAGGCAGTAAAAAAACTGAATATGTGATTATAGCATGCTCATATGTGCTCTAAGGCAGGCAAAAAACTGAATATGTGATTCGATTATGCTCATATGTGTTCTAAGGCAGACAAAAAACTGAATATGTGATTATACCTGAGAGGGACCTGGAATCGAAGATCCCCTTTCCAGAACAGCGGCCTTGATCTCATTTCGGAGAAAGGGGGCGACGGTGTCATGGAAGTAGTTATTCAGTGATTCCGTAACGATCTGGCATACATCATCACCGGAAAGAATAGTCTGCTGCTTGGAGCTTATGTCGGCGCAAGAAGTCGGTGAGCCGTAACTGGAAGAAGCAATAACTGGTGAAGTGTTCATATTACTCCCAAACCCGAACACGCGACCTTTTTTGGGTTCACCTGCTGCAGTCACCCATGCTGTACGATCAAATGATGGATGCTGAGTAGCGTCATCGCCATATCGCTCTACCATCTGTTGCTCATATGCCTCCTACAAAATAATGTTTAAAGTATTCATTAATAATTAATGATAACATTATGATAACTTGCATATATATTGCAATGATTATTAATAGAATAAATACATACCGTTGTCGTTCTCGCCTTCTCTGATACGAAGACTCCTATGGTCTTCCGTTTATGTGTTTCAACAAACACATCCTTATATGGTACACTGCCTCCTTTTTCTGCTTCCTGCGAAGTTAAATGACAAAAGATTTAGTACACAAGTTTGCAACAATACTTATAAAATTAATATTATATATTGATGAGTTACCATTTTCTTCAAGTGACTCCCAAATGTCTTAGATCCACCTGTGTGTAGATGGGCTTCGGGCATCTTCGATCGATTTTGTGCAGCCTTCACAGAGCGATTTCTAAATGCATCTCCCACCCACTTATCGCACATTTCATCCCAGTAATCTCTCCTGATAGTAATAGGGCCATGGCCCTTCCACAGTAATGGATCATCTACTACGCCAGATGCTTTTTTTGCTGCAGTCTTCATAGTGTGCAACAAGTCTGCAAATCGATTGGTAGCCACCTTCTGCCACACCTTCCTTGCATCATTTTCTTCCACCGTAGTTGCGAAGCGATTCGAAGCCTACAAATATTTTCAGAAAGTTAGTAGACATTACTTAAATAAATTAAATATGAAACACATTAACTATGAGGAACAACTGTATACCATGAATGAGGACCACAATCTGTCTAACACCTCCTTTGGGTACTCTTTCCATTGAGCAACCGGTCCTGGTAGATGCTGAAGAAGTGAATTCCTAATCTCTCGTACTACTTCTTGTGGCTCAAACCTCGTGCTGCACATGAATTGTTACACAATAAATATCAATATAAAATATTTATAAGATATGCAATAATTGAAAATAAAATACTTACGGTCGATTATCAATATACACTATTCGAATGAGTCTTCTTGTGCCAGCCTGAGAAGACCCTGTTTCCTGTGTTTGCTGTTGACTTGTGTGATCAACTGGTGTAGGTGGGTCGTGTACAGGCGCAACATTATCTGTAAAAAAATACATTAGAAATTCTCAGAATTCGCATTTGAACTAATCAAGCATCCAATTAGTTATATGATATATCTATCACAGGAGCCCGTGAAGATGAAGGCTGAGCCTGACTACTACTGGATGAGCGACCACTATAACCTCCACGAACCATATTCTAACAAATAACATATGTCATACAATACATTCAAATAATTCACATCAAGTATTACAATGCATTCAAGTCATTCACATCAAGTATTACAATGCATTCAAATCATTCACATCAAGCATTGTAATGCATTCAAATCATTCGCATCAAGTATTACAATGCATTCAAATAATTCAAATCATTCACATTAAGTATTGCAATAATTCAAATCATTCGTTGCATAAATTATAATACATTCAAATAATTTAAATCATTCACATCAAGTATTGCAATGCATTCGAATCATTCGTATCAAGTATTACAATACATTCAAATAATTCAAATCATTCACATCAAGTATTACAATGCATTCAAATAATTCGTATCAAGTATCACAATACATTCAAATAAAATTTTTAATCATTCACATCAAGTGTTGCAATACAACTCATGCATTTGCATCAAGTATTACAATACATTCAAATAATTCAAATCATGCATTCGCATCAAGTATTGCAATGCATTTGAATCATTCGTATCAAGTATTATAATACATTCAAATAAAATTTTTAATCATTCACACCAAGTATTGCAATACAACTCACATCAAGTACTGCAATGCATTTAAATAGAGGTTTGTAGTATAAGATTTTGCTCACTAGCTTGAGAATTCTTCCTCGTCACTAGTTTGACTTTCTTCTTCTTCTTCATTGTTTGCCCATCCACTTGGTACATCATTTGAATCACATTCCTCTATGAATGCTTCATCGGCCAATGGAGATATGACATGCATATCATGCGCAAGATCGTGACCATAAGCGAAGTCATAGACATCATCTGATTGATAGTAATCGCTGTCTTCAGCTAACTCATCTTCATGTAACTGATCATACTCGGGGTATAGTTTGGACTTCACCTTGCAAACTGCCCACCATTCATTTCTATTTGATTTTTTTATACTCGGATATAAAGTATAATAAACTTGTTGAGCTTGCGAGGCTAATATGAATGGTTCATATGTTCCAAACCTGGATTTATAATTCACCTCCATAATGCCTGAAGCTTTGTCGAGTCTTATTGCAGTTGGATCAAACCAATGACACTTGAATAAAGTTACTCTGTTATTCATGCCTAAGTAAGTCAACTCCATTATTTCCTCTATAACATCGTAGTAATCATGTTCATTTTCACCGTAGCTGCTACCCTTGACACACACGCCACTATTTATCGTTGATTTGTTTATACCGTAATCTTTTGTATGGAATCGATAACCATTTACGATATACCCGTTGTAGCATTGCACAACTTTGGTCGGACCATTTTCTAAATCACATATTCCTTGATCTTTAACATCACCATGGCGAATCTACGCACAGACATAAACAATGATTGTGATCACGATCAATTAAGTAACTTAGTGTTGTTTATAAGTACAAAATTTATGTTAGCTTCTTTACCAACTGTTTCAACTACTCCACAAACTTAGTTTCACGTTCTTTTTGTACTTCTGCATCAGTGAGATGTGAAACTTTGTTTTGCAACTCCAGATCAAATCGTCTGCAAACCACAAATACTTATATTACCGAGCCATGTATCCACATATAGAACATAAAAGGATTTATAATTGAGTTGCATATACATATACTTGCTCGATGTATGGGTCGATCGCTGAGCAATTAAAAAGAATATAGATGTGTGCTGCATCTTGCTCTCGATCTGTCAGTAGCCTTGATCGGCAACTACCAAATGCATGCCCAAGTGGTTGAAATATCGACAGCTTGTCAGCTACAGTTACTTGTTCTCCATCATCGTTACGGGGTGGGCATGTGTAACGTGTTGGAATATGAGGTTCGAAGTACATAGATGAGAAATTTGAAATCTCTTCTAAAGTGTACGCCTCACAAATAGAGCCTTCTACTCTTGCTTTATTACGAACCTTTTTTTTTAGGTCGAACATGCATCTGACAAGAATATACATTTCAAATTTTAAATATATGTCATTAAAGAGACAAATATACAAAAACATATATCTTTCAAATGGGTACATCCATCGATATTGCACAGGGCCACCAACCCTTAGTTCATATTGCAGATGTATGATCAAATGTTACATAACATCAAAAAATGCTCGCGGAAATATCTTTTCTAGCAGACAAATAGTGGTGATGACAGAGTCCTCAAGATTCTTTACATCTGATACTACGACCTCTCATGCGCACAATGTTCTGAAAAATCCACTCAACTCAGACAATACCCCCCATATAGGTTTGTCTAACATATCATGGAATGCTAGGGGTATCAATCGTTGCATAAAGATATGACAATCATGGCTCTTCAACCCATATAACTGTCCAACGTCAATCTTCACAACCCGAGCAATGTTAGAGACATATCCATCTGGAAATCTCAGTTGTCTCAACCATTGACATACATGTTTTATTTTATCAGGTCCGAGCACGTACTTTGCCTTTGGTTTCAGTACTTTGCCATTATACTCTTTGAGTTCCAATTCTGGTCTTTTACATATTAATTTTAAATCCATATGGGCCTTCGGATTATCCTTCATTTTTCCTTTAATATTCATTACTGTATTGAACACATTATCAAACACATTTTTCTCTACATGCATCACATCCAAATTATGTCGTATCAATAGGGTCGGCCAATACGGTAGTTCCCAAAAAATAGATTTCTTCGTCCAATTGTGATCCTTCCCAAATCCACGAAAGGGTGTAGGACTGCAGGCATCTGTTAATACATCTGGAAAGTATCGCAATCTTCTTAGAATCTCTATGTCAGACAATCTTGAGGATGGACCTTTTGTTTCAGTTGTGCCTGCTTTAAACGCATTCTTTTGTCGTCGGAACGGATGATCGCTGGGTAAAAATCGACGATGGCACTCAAACCAGCAAGACTTCCTTCCATGCCTCAATCTAAAAGCTTTGGAATCCTCCATGCAGTATGGACAAGCCAACCTCCCATGTGTGCTCCAACCAGATAGCATACCATATGCATGGAAGTCACTGATTGTCCATAGAACAACGACCTTCATGTTCAAATTTTGTTTTTTGTAGGCATCATACGTGGTAACACCGTCATCCCACAATACTTTTAGTTCATCAATCAATGGCCTTAAATATACATCAAGATTTTGGCCAGGTGAGGTCAGACCAGGGATCAACAGAGACAAGAAAAGATTTGGACGTTTCATACACAAACTTGGTGGAAGGTTGTATGGAGTTACAAATACTGGCCAGCATGAGTATGGAGTTGATCTACCCCCAAATGGATTAAATCCATCTGTACATAGACCGAGTCTAACATTTCGCACTTTCATTGCGAAGTTCTGATGAGTACGATCAAAGTGCTTCCAAGCTTCAACGTCAACAGGATGCGTGATCTTGTTTTCATCGTGTCGAACTTTATTTGCATGTCATCTCATGTGTTTAGCTGTCCTTGAAGACATATACAATCGCTGCAATCTAGGAGTGATAGGAAAGTAGAGGAGCGACTTGTATGAAACTTCATTTGATCTCGTGCTACCATTGCCTCTTGTCTTTGGCTGGAACCGAGGATGCCCACACGACGGGCATGATATGTTGTTTTCCTGCTCCTTGAAATACAACATGCAGTGATTTGGACAAGCATCAATCTTTTTGTAACCCATACCTAGAGCGTTGACCATAACTTTCGCATGATATAAATTTTGTGGCAATTTCTCATCTTTGGGCAACATACTCTTCACAATCATGCACAAACGGTCAAAACATGATTGACTCAAATTATACTCAAACTTCAAATTCATTAGTTGAAGAACTGCAGACAAGATAGTGTGACTCTCACAACCGTTCCAAAGTGGCTCATCAGCATCTCTAAGTAAATCATAAAATCTACTAGCTGCATCGTTTGGTAATTCTTCATCTACGGCAGTTCTTATATCACTAGAACTCATAGCAGAACCCAGTTCTGTTCCTGCGGCATCAAATATCAAATCCGTATATGGATTATCGTGCACCACATTCACCCGTGCATCAAAATCGTTTCTAAATTCTTCTCCATGAAACGTCCAGTTCTGATAATCACTCATAAAACCCTTCCTGTATAGGTGATGTCTAACACCATGAGGTTCTACAAATCGATTATTCTTACAAATCTTGCAGGGACACCTAATCCGACATGTGGGATCTACTGTACTAACACTTGCCGTTGCAAATTCAATAAAATTGTCAACACCATCCATATATTCATGCGATAACTCATTGTCCACTATCCTACGGTACATCCATTCACGGTTTACAGTCATTTTGTCGTATGATGTTACGAATAGTATCCTAACCAGTTAAAAGAGAACCATCAGAATGCTATGATGAAGAAAATATTAAATTTATCATGCAATATATGATGTCATACAATCACAAGAATTATGATGCATGCATTGATAACTTAATACTTTTATGTGCAAACTATTCATGACATGATACATTCATTTGAAGCATGCTTTCAGTATACAATTTCACATGGAAGACATAATCAAATTGAAAGTAACTACATGCAAGCATGGATACAATCACATCAAACATTGCAATACATCGAAATAATTCATATCAAACAAATGTCAAAGATGTACCTGCAGCAAACACACTTCAATATCCCACTAACTACTACCATGCCTAGCATGGACTCCGTACTCCAAAAATAAGAACACTTCCATATTCATATATTAAAATCATACTCAGCATGATCTCCGAACTCCAACAAAGCAGTCCTAGATATCAACAACTAAGTGAGTGTGTGAACAATAAAGTGTTACATTCAATAAATTAAATAAGATGTGATGCGCTTGCATCACTTACTCACCACGGGTATTTACCCGATTTGCATTGTTTTTGTCACTTACTTACCACGGGTGGCGGGGCACAAGCGAGTTCCATTGAAAAATCTGCACAAAAAAATACTGTTTTAAAATGAAGTCACCACGAAAAAAAACTGTTCTGGCAAGGGGTCGACTCCCCTACTGTTTCGGCAGGGGGTCGACCCCCTTACGAAACATAGGGGGTTAACCACCTTACGGAACGTAGGGAGTTAACTGACCCCTGTTCGGGCAGCTGTAAACACCCCAAATTTTCACCCTCATCCAGTGTTTGTCCATTTCATATGCAATTGCATATCATTGCATACATTTTGCATCTCATTTCATTGCATTGCATTGCATTACATGTCATTGCATTTCATTCTTGAGATCCAGCACTCCTGTTTTCAAAATATTTAATCCAGATTCGAGTTTTAAAGCTTTTCTTTCAAAATCAATTTCAAAACCTGGGTTTTTATTCAACATTCTGTCATTTTCCAACCCCAGGACTTTATATTTCGAAATATTTTCTCAGAAAACAATCTGGATTCATTTTAACTTCAAATTTTAATCGATTTCAATTCACAGATGAGGCCCATTGAGATGGTGTCGCTTCTGAATTCCTTTATTCATCAAATTTCTCAAATTTTTGAAAGTTTCAGTCCGATCAGGACTCTGTCTCAGAGTCCTAATCCGGTCAGGAGTCTGTTTTGAAGTCTGTTTTACTTCCATTTTCAATCTTTTCCGTTTGTTTTCGAAATTTAGGTCATTTTACAGAGTCCAGTTAGTTCATGACTCTATTTTAGAGTTCGGTCGAGTTAGGAGTCTAACCCTGACTGTGTTTTCTAACTTATTTCATCATTTCTTGATAAAATCTTTCAAAAATTCTTACATTTGAATTCTAAAATTTAAAATCTCAGAGTCCTAAGAGTTCAGGACTCTAACTCGGAGTTCCAGTTTGCTTGAGACTCTACTTTCAAAACTTTGAATTTCAACTATTGATTTTAACCCCTTTTCAAAACCATTTTCAGTGTTTATTTCAAAATTCTTCAAAACTCGATATGAGCCCACTCAGTTGGCACCATATCCAAAGGAGTTATGACTCTATTAGAACCCTATGCCATTTCAAAAATTCTAATTTTAAGTTTACTTTTGAAAATCTTTTGAAAACTCCTTCAATTTCAAGTTTTAAAATCGCTTTTTGAAAAACTCAAGTAGGGCCCACTCGGGGTGGTGCCATATTCGAGTCAGTCAGGGCTAGACTAGGGTTAGTTGATGTCTTGGTTAGTGTTATAGGTTTAGAAGAGTCAAAACCATTTTGAAAAACTCATTTTGAAAGTTAGTTTTTAAAACTAATGTTTTAAAAGGTTTTTAAAGGTGTTTTAAAAAAGCCAAATGTAGAAAATGCCAAATGGCATTACATTTGGGGATTTTTTAGGAAAGTCTAGGGGTTAATTAGGCATTAGTTTAGATAATTTAGGCTAGGGGTAGTTAGGTCTTTCCACCCAAAAATTGCCCCCCCTTAGAAGAGTCCAATTTTTTTAAAACATTTGATTTTTAACCTAAAATTTTTTTATAAATAGAAGGCCATAGGGGGTCGATTTTTCCATCTCTCTCTCCTATTGGATTCTTGGAGCTTCTCTCTCCTCTCCAGCCCTTCCTCCATTGCAGCCACCTCAAGTTAATTATTTTTTTTAATTTTTAGCTTTTATTTCATGTTTTTAATAGTTTTAAATCAATTTTAGCCATTAATACCTCCTATTTCATGGATTCAACCATGGTTTCACCTCAAGAACCATCAAGAATCAGCAAGAACGATCCAAGAAGGTGATCTAACCCTGTTTTGGGTGATTTACAGGGATTTTAATCCATTAGAATTGATTTTAATATGATTCTTTACATTATTAACCAATAAAATATATGATTTACCCTTTTAATGGGTTAAATCTATGTTTTAAAGGTGATATCAAATTCCAGCCATTGATTCCCTATTTTTATTTTATTTTTATGGTTTATTCATGTTTGTTTTACGTTCTATAGCATAGAAATAATTTTTATTTACTGTTTTATGGTTTATTTTATTAATTTACATTAATTAATGCATGGTTTTTCAAGTTTGTTAAATTTCTGTGTGTTTTAGGTTTAGAACAGTAAAGATAATGTTATTTCGGATTGAAGTACTCATTGTTTATTTCTGATTTTTTTATATGTGATGCATGCATGAGTTATTGAGTTACTGTAGAAAAATCAGAGGTTTTGGATCTCGGAAACCCTATCAAAAAAATCAAACATCAAATCGGGTTTTTAAAGCTTTAAAATCGTGGTTAAAATCAAGAAGGTAACTTGCTGTTATGATATTTCTCTCATCTTATATCCAATTTTAGATCTGTAAAATGCTATGGATTCACATTGAGTAGATCTGTCTTCTGTAAAATCTTCAGATTTTTTGATCACTGTTTAATATTTTTCCTTTTTCAGAGAATCTGTTTTTAAATTTAAAACTCGTTAGGGTTTACCAAAACCCTAATCAGACTTGTGTTAGTCATAAATCCCAAACCACAGATCCGATTCATGATCTGTAAAAAGTGAGTATTGCTATTTTTATGTCTACTATTCACCACTAAAATTTCAGAGTTTTTTGTTTAAGATTGCTATTTATGTCTGTATTTTTAATCTGAAGTAGCCGTTTTAATCCCTGTTAAAAGTGATATATTTTAGCTCCGATTGCCGGAAGGGTTTCTCCCTAACCAGAGATGCTTTTTCCTATCTGTAAATTGGGAAATCTCTGTTTTCCTTCTTAGTTAGTCTCTGTAAAATTTCATAAATTTTCATGGAGATTTGACCCCTGGTTCGGGTCTTGGATTGAAACTGGTTGATGAATTAGGTGAAAAATAGCATATTTTTAGGGTTTGATGCAATTTTCAGGTTGATTTAATGTCAAAAAATTATTTTTATAATTCTAAGTCAAAACTAGGGTTATAAAAAGTGCAGGTACCAAATTTCATGGATTTTGGAAGCCATTTGATGTCTGAAGTTTTAAAATTGCAAAACAGGGGCCCTGAAAGATCCAAAAACACTGCAAAAATCACAGTTTTTGTGATATTGTTGGATTTTCGTGTATAAGCATATAATTTTAGGGTTTAATTATGTTTTTAAGCATATTAGGATGCTTTAAGTTTAATTTGATTCTCATTTGATTTCATTTAGTGCATAAAACCTAAGTTTTACCAAAATATTTTCTAAAAACCCTGATTTTAAGGCCATAGTCTTGCTATCAGGGGTAATTTGGTCATTTGACCTCAATTTCGAAATCCCTAACCCTAGTTTTCATATATTTAAGCATGTCACATCATATTTAGCTTAGTTTATTTCATCTAAACTTCAAAACTTGCATTTTTACCAAATATCTTTCTAAAAACCCTAATTTCAAGGCCATAGTCTTGTTATTAGGGGTATTTTGGTCATTTGGACCCCAATTTCGAAATTCCATATCTTATATTCATTATTTGCTTAATTTGATTTTATATCTTTATCATTTTTATTTAAGGAAATCAAGGAAAAAACTTATATCTAGCAAAATCCAGCAATTTCCAGATATTGCTGGATAAATCTAGAAAAGCCAACATATATTCACTAACCAAGTTTTCTAGTTTTGCAGGTACATTGAAGACTTTATTTAAATTTCAATAGTGATGTAATTTGTAATTAAACTTTGGAATAAGAATTTACATTTCCTGCTTAGCTTAGGCTGCATTGCATATAGTTTATTTTTTTTAAATAATGTTAATGTGTGATGGATGATGATTCATGCATATTCAAACTCACCATGGTCTACACGAATGGCACACGCACTAGCTTCTATGAAGTTTATAAACTTGGTGGAATTTGTATTTATGGCCATAGTCAGAATACGAATGATACTTAGATTTATGATCTTCACATTAGCCACATTCAGCCTACACTCTTAGGCTAACTTCAAAATGCACTGCATTTCTCAAAAATACAAAAAGTATTTCTCAAATCCTCAAATCCATATTCATTCATTTCATGCATTTGCCAATTCCAATTCAAATTCCAAGTCAAAGAAATTGAATTTCTCAAAATTTCCTAAGTCATATGGAGAAATCGATTTTCTCAGAATATGAAAATTTCAAATACAATTTCAAGTGTTTTCTCAAATTCAAAATTCAATTTTCCAAGTTATGCAGTTAATTTCAAAGTTTGAAGTTAGAGAAATCAAAATTTTTCTAAGTCTTATTCAAAAAAATCGATTTTCTCAAAATATGGATTTGCCAATGATATTTCAAGTATTTCCCAAGTTCCAAATTCGATTTTCTAAATTAGAATTTCAATTTTAAAGTTTGAATTCAAAGAAATCAAGCTTTCTAGAGTTAGTTCACATTTCTCAAAATCGATTTTCACAAAAACCTCTAAATTCTGTAGAAATCGATTTTCACTTTCTCAAATACAGTATTTCAAATCCCAATTCACGATTTTCCATGTGATGTCATTTCCTAAAATTTCTAAATATTTCAATTATTCACAGCAAACATCATGTTTTCAAATGTGCATTTTCTGAAAATTCATAGCACATGCCTGATTCTATGTGCATTTAGAAATTAGAATATGATTTAGACAAGTTGAATAGAGTAGAGCATAAGATTGATCCTTGGTTCAATTACCCCTGTTAAAGGTGGCAGGAACGGTTGAACCTCGTACCGACAGGCGAGTCCGATTCTACGGAATTTTCTCGCATTTTAAAAACGAAGGCGAGTTATTTTCAAAAACTTTTTCAAAGGTCAGTTTGATTTGCAAAAGTAAAAAATTTTGCGATGATAACAGCAGCGGGTCGACCCCCTGCCCGGGTCGACCCCCTGCCGGAAAGGCAGGGGGCAAGGGTCCCCTGCCGGAAAACGCAAGGGGTTAGCCCTCTGCAAGAAACGCAGGGGGTTAACCCCCTGTCGGAAAACGCGGGGGTTAACCCCCTCCGTTTTTCGGAAGGGGGTTAACCCCCTGCCGGAAATGGGAGGGGGTTAACCCCCTACCGGAAATGGCAGGCGACGCAGGGGGTTAATGCCCTGCGTTTTCCGGCAGGGGGTTAACCCCCTGCGTGAACCGTGAGGGGGTTAACCCACTGCCGGAAACGGCATGAAGGCGTCCTTTACCTTTCTCCGGGCGGCGAACGGTGGGACCGGTGGATGGTGGGACCGGCGGACGGTGGGAGCGGCGAACAGCGGGAGCGGGAGCGGCGAACGGCATGAGCAGCGAAAGAAGAAAAGGAAAAGCAGCCTGGGATTAGGGTTATTCGAAAGTTAGCGACGGATTAATTCTGTCGCTAAGCCAACGTAAAATCAAATTTACGAAAATAGCGATGGATGATATTCTGTCGCCACATCCGTCGCTATTTAGCAACGGACTAGATTCCGTCGCGAACGTCGTCGGTAAATGGTGCGATCGTAACGACAAAACAGTACGTCGCAACATCCGTCGCTAATTAGCGACGGACTAGGCGACGAACTATCTTTCGTCCCTATTTTCATAAGATCCATTAATTATAGCGACAGATGTTTGTCGCTCGCTAATCCGTCGCTAACTAGGGACGAAAAAATTCCGTCGCTAACGTCCGTCGCTAACAACGTATTTTCTTGTAGTGGGTGACCGCCCCAACCACCTACTGCTCTCCGGCAACCACCCCACCCACCTACCGCCCTCCGACAACCGCCCCGGCCACCTCCTCCTCCCTGTGTCTAGCAGACACCTCGACAACCCTAAGAACCCCCCCTCTTCGTGTCTCCTCTCATTTCTTCAGCGGCCACTGATGACTAGAGCCATTGGTGACTGTGCCGACGATCTCTCCACCGCCACCCTCTTTGACTTCGCTCTCCAGAAGTTTTCCTTAGCTAACGATCTCTTTTCCCCAGTGACACCACCCCCTTCGGCTTAGGTAACCTCCAACTCCCCTCTCTCTTTCTGTTGCATCACCGACCGTTTCATTTTTCACCAGGGAGGGGCCGAGCCTCCTTGTCTTATGGGATGCGAGGGAGGGGCTCGGGCTCCTCTCTGTGCTTTTTCGTCGGGGAGGGGTTGATCCCCCTCCCTGACTCCCTGTCTGACGGGTTGCGCTGGAGGGGCTCGGCCCCTCCTCTTTTTTTTTGCCAGGGAGGGGCTGAGCCCCCTCCCTAATTTTTTTTTTTGCCAAGGAGGGGTTGATCCCCCTCCCTATCTCCCTTTCTTACGAGATGCTCGAGAGGGTTTCGGCCCCCTCTCCTTTTTTTTTTTTTTGCCAGGGAGGGGCTGAGCCCCTCCCTATTTCTTTTTTTGCCAAGGAGGGGCCGATCCCCCTCCCTGTCTCCGTGTCTTACGGGATGCGAGGGAGTGGCTCTTTCCCCTACCGTGTTTTTTTTTCGCTAGGAAAGGGTTGATCCCCTTCCCTGTCTCCCTATCTTACGGGATGAGAGGGAGTGGCCAAGCCCCTCCCTTTTTTTCGCCAGGGAGGGGCCGAGCCCCCTCCCTGTCTTACGAGATGCGAGGGGGGGACTTTGATCCCTCCCTATTTCCTTTTTCGCCAGGGAGGGGTTGAGCCTCCTCCCTGTATTGTTTTGTATATTTATGCTTTGCAGGTACGTTGCTGAGCCAATTACGCAATACTTAGTGCTAAGCATCACATGCGGCTAAAAATGCAATGCAAAAAGAAACAAGAAAAAAATACAAAGGCAAAAGCAATTCAAATCGGGTAAATACCTGTGGTGAGTAAGTGATGCAAGCGCATCACATGTTATTTAATTTCTTGGATGCAACACTTTTCTGTTCACACACTCACTTAGTTGTGGATATCTAGGACTGCTTTGATAGAGTTTAGAGATCATGTTGAGCATGATTTTAATGTATGAAAATAGAAGTGTTCTTATTTTTGGAGTATAAATTTCATGCTATGCATGATAGTAGTTAGCGGGATATTGAAGTATGTTTGCTACAAGTACATATTTGACATTGTTTTGATATAAATGATTTGAATGTATTACAATGTTTGATGTGTCTGTATCCATGCCTGCATGAAGTTATTTTCCATTTGATTATGCCTTCCATGTGAAATTGTATCATGAAAATATGCTTCAAATGAATGTATCATTTTATGGAATGTGATTTCATATTTCTAAATATCCTTGTGATGTATATAAATATGATGTGATGGTGTTACACACAAAAATATTGAATTATCAATGCATGTATAATAGTTCCTGGAATTACATTTTATGTTAAGCATGTTTGTGGTATAGAGAGAAAGAAAATTTATGCATTAATTGAAACAAAAAATTGCTCGCAAACAATCACCAAACATGAATGAATAGAAAAATTAGATATTTTTTTCATCATGGCATTATTAAGATTCTCTTTTAACTGGCGATGATAATATATGTAACATTATAGGACAAAATGACTGCAAACTGTGAATGGATGTACCGTAGGATAGTTGATAATGAGGTGTTGCATGAATATATAGATGGTGTTGACAGTTTTATTGAATTCGCAATGGCAAGTGTCAATACAATGGATCTCACTAGTCAGATCAGATGCCTGTGATCATCGCAAAATTTTTCCTCTTTCGGGGTTTCTCTCTCTTCCTTCTCTTTTCTTTTTATAACCTCTATTTTCCTCTTTTTTGAAGGGAGAAGAATAAAAAGATAGAAAAGAGAAAGAGAAGAGAAAAGAAAGAAAGAGAAAGAGAAAAAGAAAGAGAAAGAGAAGAGGAACTATTTTGCGCGGTCTCACTTGACCTTGATTTGAAAAGATTTAAAAGATTACTCACCTCCGTTTTTGAAATATTTGTGGGAAAACTGGGAGACAGGATCCGCTCGTCGGTACGAGGTTCGACCGTTCCTGGCACCTTTACCAGGGGTAATCGAACCAAGGGTCGAATCTATGCCTTTTGCTTTGCCTAAATGTAGTCTAAGAATTTATCCTAACTCTAAATGCACAAAGAATCATACTTGTGCAATGCAAAGATGTATGCTCTTTTGAAAATTGAGTTTAGAATTTTCCAAGTATTCTGATATGAACTTGGTGAAGAAAGGATTTAATTTAACTTAGAACTTGAGATAGATCAGAGGAGTTCTAAGTATTTTGAAGTAAATCGGAGTTGGAAGAATAAATCTACATTTTGAGAAAGAATGATTTGAAGCTTTGAAATGAAAGAAAATGAAATTTCAAAGTCAGAAATGGACTTTGAATTTAATCATGGATTTAGGAGAAGAAGATGAAATTTTGAAGTGATATTGAATTCGAAATTTAGAATTTGAAGTCAAGATGGGCACGAGGAAATCAAATGATATTTAAGGATAGAAATGGATTTAGGAGATTTCAGATTAGATCCGAGAATGGAATAGGATTTGAAATCTAGACTGGGGAATGTAATTGGATTTTAGATCCTAAAATGGAGTTGGATCTGAAGCCTGAGATCTAATGTGAAATTGAGTTCTGGATCCTAAGGAGGAATTGGATCTGGAGCCTGAGATCCAAAAAGGTGGAATTGGGTTCTGGACCTTAAGATGGATTTTGGATCTGAAATATGAGATCCAAAGTAGACTTGGGTTCTGGATCCTAAGATAGAATTGGAATCTGAAGTTTGAGATCCAAAAGTGGAATTGGACTCTGGATCCTAAAGAGGAATTGGATCTGAAGTCTGAGATCCAAATGTGAAATTGGAGTTTGGATCCTAAGGAGGAATTGGATCTGAAGTCTGAGATCCAATATGGGTGTTGAATCCTGGATCCTAAAATGGATTTGGAGTTAAATTCATAAGATGAATCAAGAACTTCCAAGTTTAATTTGAACTTGGAAAATGAATTTTAGAAATTGAATCTTTGAATATACAAATGAATTTCAAAGTCAAATTAGACATTGAATTTGAAATTTAGAAGATGAATCAAGAATTTAAGTTGAACTTGGAGATTGGATTGGAGTTTTGAATGAATTTGGAATTTCAAAATCAAATTTGATTTTTGAAATCTGATTTGAATCTGAATATAAAATGAATTTGAAATCTCAAAGTTAAATTGAACTTTGAGATTGAAAATAGAATTTTGAAAAATGAAAGGATGAATCGAATTTGATAAGGATTGAAGATAGATTGAGGAAGATATTTACATTTACTCGGAGTTTTTGAAAAATGAATTTTTGAAAGTATGATGTAATTCTATCCTAAATGATGAATGAATTTTAAGAATTTGAAATTGGATTTTGAAAAGCTATTCCATTCTTTAAATGAATTAAAATAAGATTGAAGATATAATACATCCTCGACTATGGTCATTGAATGCATTATATAATAATCTATATTTAAATTCAAGAGAAGAATAAAATACATTTGGTGCTTTTATAGAATTTAAAATGAAATTAACTCTCAATATACCCTGACTATGGCCATTGGTATATATTTTGAGTCAATTTTAAGTTAAATTCTAATAAAAGGAGAAAATATTTAAGGAAATATGATGAATTTTGAAAATAGATCTAGTGTGGATCTAGTGTTATTTCGTAAAAGATAAAATCCTAAGTTTTGTCCACACCCTGACTATGGCCATTGATGTGAATCATCGACTTAGGATCAATTACCTCTTACGAAATGGTGCACGTGCCATTCGTGTTTTACCATTGTAAAAAATTGAGAAATGAAGGCAAAAATGCATGAAAATAAGCAATTCATGATGTTTTATAATGCTCATTCATTCTACCTAAAGCAAGAAATGTAAATTCTTATTCCAACCTAACTATTACAATGGATAAAATCAAATGTACAGCCCCAAGTAATGATATCTTCCACATATTTCCTGCAAAGGATGAGTTAGCACATGATGTGTATGGGAAATCATTTATATAACATCATCTTGATTTCAAAGCATAATTAATGGAATGTTTTATGCATGTCAATGAAAATGCAATGACAAAGTATGCAGTGAAATGGTGCTTGTGAACTAATGAAGGATAGAGATGTAATGAAAATATTGAAGAGGCTGCAGGTGGCTATGTTGTGCACAGAAAGTGAAAAAGAATGTGAACATGTTGGTGGATAATAGGCTAAATGAAGAATTGTGGAGGGCACAAAGGTGCGACTGAAGATGTTAGGTGTTGTTTGCAGGAAAACACAGAAAAAAGGCAAGTGATGTAGACAGAGACAAATGGGGATTTATTATGAATAGTATACTGTTATGAAACAGAGTATGATATAAATGTGAGGGAGTTATAAGTGGCTTTATGAAGTCCTATATTTTCAGGATGGAAAATGTGCAGTGAGGAGGAACCGACCTACTGTATTGATACTTTTGACAGCAGAGGATATAGTGCACAAGTAAATGAATGGCCATAGGTGGTTCACAGCAATAGGGGCTTGTTGTTGTAAGCGTTGAAGGTAACAAATGGCTGGTGCACAAACAACAGAGAGCTGCAGCGTGTTAATACACTGCTTGTGGGATAACACAATGCTGTTGCTGAGTGAAAAGAGTAGATAGTGTCAAGGACATCGTGAAAGGACCGAAGACAAACATGTACAAATGGCAGTGAGGGTATTTAATACAACTAGAGGATGTCATAAAGAGAGAAGGTGATGTTGTGAGTGTAAGGGGATTGTAGAAGATGATGTGAATAGTGTTCTTTGCAGGAACTTTGGAGGTGGGATGAATGTAAAGGGGAAGCCAAGAGAGAGGTAATGTAGTTGGGTAGGAAAAGGGGCAAGGGAAAAGGTAGCGAAGGTGAACAGGGTGTGGCTGGAAGTATGACAATGAGAGTGGAGTACGACTGTAGTTTGAAGTGGATATTATAGAAATGTGCTGGAGATGATGATGCGCACTTACAGGAAATTGGCAGGGAGGAAAAGTAATTAGAGATGATGTATGGTGTAACACCCCAATTTTTATAACCCGAAATTGGTGGAATTATTTTTTTTTTTTGAAATACATTTAAATCTTTTAGCAGTTAACAGCGGAAAAACACATTGGGCATAAAACTTGGCGTGCTACTTCAGATGAATGCTTGCAAACATATACTTATGGAATTTAAACTTTAACAACTAATTAACTATGCATGAAATAAAATTCAAGTTTCATAATATCCAAAATTAATCACATTTGTCCTTGAATTGAATTAAATTAAAATCAGAGTTCAGTATTCATGAAGCAGAGAAAAGGTAGGCTCAGTCCCCGTCGCAACCTTCCGCCTTCGCACATAAGTACCTACTCATTACCTGAAAATTTTTAAACCATATAGGGTCAGACAACATGTCTAAGTAGAGTAATTATGCTAAACTTGTAAGACAGAATAACAAGACAAGGATTTCAATAGAAATTTCATGTTTTAACATTTAATTTAACTTAAACAATCATACAACAAATCATGCATGTTTAGAATTTTCATATTTAACAGAAAGACATAAATTCATACATTCAAGATACAAAATGCATGAACCATTAAAATGCATGAACCATTAAAATGCATGACTTACCATATGCAGAAGCTCTTTTAATGCATGCATATTTTATTATCTTTAGTTATATTTTCTTAATTAGATGATGCATGTGATGCCAAATTAATGCACACACCATTTAAGTTATCACTTCTTAGCCCTGCTGATACGACACAGGCAGACATTCTCAGATCAAGACCATGACACAGGACGTGTTTTACATACAGGGGTGACTTTAACCTGGCCAGGTCCATTCACTAAGACGGGGTGAGGGACGTTAATACAAGAGAGATTCCCAACACCTTTCAACCCGATGCATCAGTTTTTCCTCATGAGTACAATAACCTCTACGTTGCAGTCTAATGCAGAGGTTTTCCCCGTAAAATCGTGGGAGGGGAGGAGCAACCTTCTGTGCCCGTAACAGAACTTGTCCCACGAAGTTTTGTATCACCTGCTACTCTCCAAGCAAGTATCTTGAGTTTAATGTCACATGATTACTTGATTTCAGTCATACTTTTGATGCAACATCAAACTTAAACCACTTTATGGTCATGAATGCATTCTTATAAAGCATTGGACAAGGACATATAATTAAACTTGTAACAGACATTTGAGCACATGCATAGCATAAACATCTTATTCATTTTCACACATCATAATGCATATGCATGTACATGGCCAATGCAACAAGCAGAATATATATGAACATCCATATCAATGAAACAATCATATCATCACGACATCATGGACATACATGTAGTCAACACATTTTTAGAATTTAAAACATAAACTTGTATTCATTGGACCTTTTGATCCTAAATCTTTCATGTGTAACCTTCCATTTATAATTCATGTCATAATCATATAAGATTGCATAAAATCAGACCTGCATAATCATTCACATAATGCATACTAATTGTATAAAGAAATTAAATAAAAACATATATACTATGCACCCTTTGAGCCTTGATTTATGAATTTGCCCTAATTTTTCCAATTTCATAACTCTGTCCGACTGGTACAGAGCTCACAGAAAATTTTTGGCTTCATGAACAGAGCTGAAATTTTTACAGTATATAGGAATTGTTGTCAGCTATCCGTAGCCGCAAACCGTTTGTAAAAACTCTTCCGTATGAGGGAGTTATGCATGTTTTACTACATACCTATCAGTTTTTGTTTCAACTGTCACAGAGACGTACTCAGTCCATGAACAAATCCCAAATTTCTACAGTAGATTCACAATAGAGTTGGCTTTCCAACGCAACAATCCATTCATCAAAACTCTTCCGGACGAGGGAGAAACGACCATTTTACTGAACGGAGGTGAAGTGGAAAACCTGGAATTCCGAGATTTGCATTTGGGTGAATCAAACCGAGTCACCCGAATCCCAAGAAAAATTAAAAGAAATAGGGAATACGCATGAAATAAAATTCCGAAAATTCTAAAATATTCACAGTAGATGAAACACTTCATAATCTATCAATCCAAACTAATATTTGCATAAAAATCATGGAATAAATTAAATACAAATATATTTTACGAATCTATTTCTTAGAAACCGATTTTTATAATAAACCCGATTTCAAAAATGGTTTTCTTTAGGGAAAAATGTGTTTTTGCCATGGATCATTAGATCTGAGTCAAACCCACGGTTAGGAGGGTTTGATTATGATCTAAACTCATGAAAAAGCATCAAAATCCATGCCAAGAACTCCGTTCTTGCAAGAAAAGCATAGAAACCCTACCTTTTGTTGAAAAAAATATATTTCTTGATGAATGAACAGCCCTTTTTGATCGATCCACCAATCAGCCCTTTCTTCCAGCAAGATGAGGACCTTAGATCTCCTCACCACACCCCTTGAGGTCTGGATCTTGCACTCAAGAACCAAAAGAAACCCTAAAAGAAGAGAATAGGGAAGGGAAAGAGAGGAGAGAGAGAAGAGGGTTTTTGGGGGAGAGAGAAGCTCTCCTTTTTTTTTCCAGCACAAATGAGGAGGGCAAGGGCTATGGGAGGGTTTTATAACCCTTCTTAAATTAGGTTATGTGCTGGAATTAATTCCAGCCCTTGATCTCATTAATGAAATTCATTTGGAGCCCTTGATCTCCACTTTGACTTTTCAAACTTTAAATAACCTTGAAAATCACTATACTTTTATTTTCAATTTGAATTTGAAGTAAGATGCCACATAGGATGGGATGGCCCACCTATGGGCTCCTACTAAACTAATAAAAATGGATTTTAATGTATACAAAAGAAAACTATTATATTAAACTATTATTGATAAATCATAAAATTCCAATTAAAAACCGTTTTTGTTTTATATAATCACAACTCATGTGAAAATGTAAAGGAATTGAATATAAGTTAATTCCATCTTATTAAGCATATTAATATGTATATTTTTAAAATCTACTTTTGTTAATTTACTTTATTTAAATAATTTTACTTAAAAGAAAAATCAACATTTTCTTTTTAAGTAAGACGTTTTCAATTAGACATCACTTAGAATTTTCTCAGATATCCAAACCATGTAGGGTTTATATTTACTACAATTCAATATAATTAAACCCCTTAATCCTTACGAATATACTCAAACATTAATTTTTTTAAAGAAATTAGGGTTTTATATTGGCACAAAATTCAAGACATTTCACAATGCTATAGAAAAGAACTTAGAAATTTTCGGATATTACATCCAATCCCCCTAAAAAAAAAATTTCATCCTCGAAATTTGGTTAACATTACGTACCGAACAAGTATGGATATTTAGCTCTCATATCAGCCTCGGGCTCCCAAGAACACTCCTCAAGCCCGTGGTGCTGCCATCGTACTTTAACAAGTGGAATTGACTTATGTCGCAACACTTGTTCTCGTCGATCTACTATCTCTACCGGCCGTTCCTCAAACGTGAGATCTCGCTGAACCTCGACCTCGTCATACTAAATAACATGAGTAGGATCTGGTACATATTTCCTCAACATTGACACATGGAAAACATCGTGGATGTTGGAAAACTGAAGGGGAAGTGCCAATCTATACGCAGTGCCTCCTATCCTCTCAAGGATGAGTAACGGTCCTACATACCTCGGACTCAATTTCCCTTTCTTGCTGAACCAAAATACGCTCTTTGTTGGCGATACCCTGACAAACACATGATTACCAACCTCAAAAGAAACCTCTCACCTCTTTGGATCTGCATAACTCTTCTGACGGCTGTGTGCTGTCAAAAGCCTCTTACGAATCAACTGTACTTGATCCGTATAATGCTGCAAAACTATAGGTGATTCGACAGTTCGATCACCTACCTCGCTCCAACAAACAGGGGACCTACAGGGTCGCCCGTACAATGCCTCATATGGAGCCATGCCGATACTCGAATGATAACTATTATTGTAGGCAAACTCAACTAACTTTAGGTGCTTACTCCAGTCACCTTTCCACTCCAATGCACACGCTCGCAACATATCCTCGAGTGTTTGAATAGTCCTCTCTGACTGACCATCCGTCTGGGGGTGAAAAGTTGTGCTAAACTTAAGCGTTGTCCCCAAAGCTTTCTGAAGTTGTCCCCAAAACTTTGACGTGAATCTAGGATCCCTGTCTGAGATAATCGAAACAGGTATCCCATATAATCTGACAATCTCGTCGACATATAAATCCACCAAACTCTCCAAGGTTTGATTCGCCCTGGTTGGTAAGAAGTGTGCCGACTTTGTAAGGCGATCCACAATCACCCAAATGGTGTCATACTGCTAGCGTGTCTTGGGTAGACCTACCACAAAGTCCATGGTAATGTCTTCCCACTTCCACTGCGGAATCTCAATCGACTGCATCATACCGCCTGGTCTCTGGTGCTCTATCTTGACCTGCTGACAGATTAAGCATCTCGACACGTATTCAGCGATGTCTCTCTTCATGCCGGGCCACCAATAATTCCTCTGAAGATCCTTATACATCTTGGTGCTTCCGGGATGTATAGTGAATCTGGTACGATGCGCCTCATCCAATAACTCTTTCCTCAACTGGGGCTCTGCAGGCACCCAGAGCCTCTGGCCGTACCAAATGCTTCCATCCTCCTCTAAGTGCAATGCTGACTGATCTTGCTTGCATGTTGCAATCATCTTATTGAATTCAGGGTTATCCTTCTGTTGGGCGATGATCCGGTCCATGAGTTCTGTCCGCACTGCCGTGCTAGCAATCTGAATCTGACCCGATTCTGCTTCAAAGGGCTTCTAATCTATCAGGTCTTCGAGTAATTTCCACTTACCGCTGATAAAACTCGCAAGGCTCCCAGCCTTTCTACTCAAAGCATCAGCCACTACATTGGCTTTGCCTGGATGATAAGAAATGGAGAAGTCGTAATCTTTTAGAAATTCTAACCACCGTCTCTGCCTCATGTTCAAATCCTTTTGTGAGAAGATATACTTGAGGCTCTTATGATCTGAGAAGACCTCAAATTGCTCGTCGTACAAATAATGTCGCCATACCTTTAGTGCAAAGACTACTGCAGCAAGCTCCAAGTTGTGAGTGGGGTAGTTTCGCTCATGCACCTTCAGCTGACGTGATGCGTAGGCGATCACCTTGCCATGCTGCATCAAAACGCATCCCAAACCAGTACCTGATGCATCACTATAAATCACAAAGCCTCCTTGCCCAGAAGGCAATGTGAGTATAGGGGCTGTAGTAAGCCTCTTCTTCAGCTCTTGAAAGCTTTCTTCGCATTGCTGGGTCCAGACAAACTTAATTCCTTTACGAAGTAGTTTTGTCATAGGTGAAGCGATCTTCGAAAAATCCTGAATGAAACGACGATAATAGCCTGCAAGCCCAAGAAAACTGCGTATATCTGAGACGCTCCTAGGTTGTCTCCAATCTATGACTGCTTCCACCTTGGTAGGGTCGACTGACACCCCATCTTTAGAGATTATGTGACCCAAGAACATAACTTGATTCAGCCAAAATTCACACTTCGAGAACTTAGCATAAAGTTGATGTTGTCAAAGTGCTTCGAGGACAATCCTTAGATGCTCCCTATGATCTTCCTCGCTCTCGGAGTAAATTAGGATATCGTCTATAAATACGATCACGAAAAGGTCTAGGTAAGGCCGAAAGATCCGATTCATCAGGTTCATAAATGCCGCAGGGGCATTTGTTAACCCGAAGGGCATCACCAAAAACTCGTAATGACCGTATCGTGTCCTGAATGCTGTCTTATGCACGTCGGATTCTTTGATCTTCAGTTGATGGTATCTTGATCGAAGATCAATCTTGGAGAAGACCTTGGCCTCCCGAAGTTGATCAAACAAATCATCTATCCTGGGAAGAGGATATTTGTTTTTGATTGTTACCTGATTCAACATTCTATAGTCAATGCACATACGCATTGACCCATCCTTCTTTTTGACGAACAATACTGGAGCTCCTCAAGGTGAAACACTAGGCCGAATAAAGCCTTTATCCATCAATTCTTGCAGCTGCTTCTTTAGCTCCTCTAACTCTGCTGGGGCCATACGATAGGGTGCTTTAGATATCGGGGCCGTTCCTAGCACCAACTCTATCGCAAAGTCCACCTCTCTGGTAGGCGGTATGCCTGGCAGGTCATCTGGAAAAACGTCTGAAAAATCTCGAACTACGTCCAAGTCTTCCAGTGGTGTAGTATTGGGGTCTATCAAAGAAACACTAACCAAAAAGGCCTCACACCCCTTTTCTACACAACGATGTGCCTTTAATACCGAGATAAGTCGTCCTTTGCTCTCCTTTTTACAGGCCTTGTACTTGAGTACAGGCTGATCAGGGCAAGCAAATTGAATGCGTCGCTCACGACAAAGCATACAAGCGTAATGCTCATACATCCAATCTATGCCAAGAATTACATCATAACCGACCATATTCAACAAGATAAGATTGGCAGGGAGGTTCTGCCCTGCAATCATAACCTCTATTCTAGATAGATAGGTACGAGCGATAGAGCTACCACTCGAAGGTGTGATAACTTCCAGAGTATATCCCAAAGAAGTCGGTGTGACACTAATCAAATTCGCAAAATGTATGGATACGAAAGAATGCGGAGCACCAGTGTCAAAAAGAACTTTAGCATCGAACTTTGTAATAGAGATTGTACCTTCAATGACGTTGGCATCTTCTTGCAACTCCTCTGCAAAAGTCGCATACACGTGTTCAGTAGCTTTCTTCTGACCTTGCGGCTGGGACTGCTGGGGTCGCTGCAGCTGTGGTCCTCTAAGAACAGGGGCAACTCCCTCCTGAACTGGCCTCATAGGGCAGTCTTTGATGAAGTGACCCTGTTTTCCACATCTTAGACATGCACCTAAGACTCTATAGCAGACTCCAGGGTGCCTCTTGTTGCAGTGCTTACATACTGCATAAGACTGCGGTGCTGGTGTGCCGCCCTGTTGTCCCTTGGCCTTCTTTGTGGGTGGCGCCTTACTACTCTCCGCTGTTGGTCGAGGGGCCTTATTCGCATTTCCCTTCGACTTGTCGAAACGGCTAGGCTGAGTCTTCTTAGAAGACTCCCAATCATCCTGCGTCACAAAAACATCGTTACGATCTATCGAGATTGTTTTTGGAAAAAGCCAAAAAGTTGGTTCTAGTTTTCCCCACCTGAAGTATTGTGGCCATCTCGATGGCCTGGTTGAGGTTTTGAGGACGGCTGGTCAGCACTCTCGTCCTCAGGCCATCACGTAAACCCTGCACATACTTCTTAGCTCGCGCCTCGTCAGTGGTATAAGTATGCGGGCAGTACTTCTCTAAATGTCGGAAACGTGTAGTGTACTCTGCCACCTTCATGGACCCCTGTCGAAGGTCTAAAAACTCTTGTTTCTTACGATCACGTGTGTATTGGGGAAAGTAGGTGTCCATGAATATCGCTGTAAACTCCTCCCATGTGAGGGCGCGTCGTTCATCAGGCGTATAGCGTACTTCGCGTGTCGTCTCCCACCAGCTCTTGGCATCTCCTTGGAGCCGATAAGTGGCAAAAGAAACCTGCCTCTCAGCAGGAACCTCGAGAATCTCGCTTATGGCACGAACCCATTCCTTCGCTGCATCCGGATCTTCCTTACCAGTGAAAGCAGGAGGGCTCAATTCCATGAAGCGCTTGTACGACGCCCCATTGGTTGCGACAGCTGGTGCCGCAATATGACCCTCATGCTGATGGCCTGCACCATTGCCATTACCTCTGTTGCCGGCATGGTTCTAACAATAGGCCGTCAGATTCGCGAGGGCTTCAAAAATAAAGTCCCTCTGAGCAGTCCAACCTGGGGGCTGTCTTCCGGCCATCTAAAGACACACACATTGATTCAGATTACTTATAAGTTGGGTATAAATACAAAATTCTCATTCATGTGACCCTAGTAGATCTACGTTCTGATTCTTGCCGCATATATCAACAGAAATAATTACAGACATACAATTTTCATAAGTCATCAAAACAAATAAAATGGAATCATACTTACAGCGATGGTGGTCGGTTGGACGAGCTTTGAGCCATACTTTCCTTATGCTCTGATACCATGTTTGTAACACCCCAATTTTTATAACCCGAAATTGGTGGAATTTTTTTTTTTTTGAAATACATTTAAATCTTTTAGCAGTTAACAGCGGAAAAACACATTGGGCATAAAACTTGGCGTGCTACTTCAGATGAATGCTTGCAAACATATACTTATGGAATTTAAACTTTAACAACTAATTAACTATGCATGAAATAAAATTCAAGTTTCACAATATCCAAAATTAATCACATTTGTCCTTGAATTGAATTAAATTAAAATCAGAGTTCAGTATTCATGAAGCAGAGAAAAGGTAGGCTCAGTCCCCGTCGCAACCTTCCGCCTTCGCACGTAAGTACCTACTCATTACCTGAAAATTTTTAAACCATATAGGGTCAGACAACATGTCTAAGTAGAGTAATTATGCTAAACTTGTAAGACAGAATAACAAGACAAGGATTTCAATAGAAATTTCATGGTTTAACATTTAATTTAACTTAAACAATCATACAACAAATCATGCATGTTTAGAATTTTCATATTTAACAGAAAGACATAAATTCATACATTCAAGATACAAAATGCATGAACCATTAAAATGCATGACTTACCATATGCAGAAGCTCTTTTAATGCATGCATATTTTCTTATCTTTAGTTATATTTTCTTAATTAGATGATGCATGTGATGCCAAATTAATGCACACACCATTTAAGTTATCACTTCTTAGCCCTGCTGATACGACACAGGCAGACATTCTCAGATCAAGACCATGACACAGGACGTGTTTTACATACAGGGGTGGCTTTAGCCTGGCCAGGTCCATTCACTAAGACGGGGTGAGGGATGTTAATACGAGAGAGATTTCCAACACCTTTCAACCCGATGCATCAGTTTTTCCTCATGAGTACAATAACCTCTACGTTGCAGTCTAATGCAGAGGTTTTCCCCGTAAAATCATGGGAGGGGAGGAGCAACCTTCCGTGCCCGTAACAGAACTTGTCCCACGAAGTTTTGTATCACCTGCTACTCTCCAAGCAAGTATCTTGAGTTTAATGTCACATGATTACTTGATTTCAGTCATACTTTTGATGCAACATCAAACTTAAACCACTTTATGGTCATGAATGCATTCTTATAAAGCATTGGACAAGGACATATAATTAAACTTGTAACAGACATTTGAGCACATGCGTAGCATAAACATCTTATTCATTTTCACACATCATAATGCATATGCATGTACATGGCCAATGCAACAAGGAGAATATATATGAACATCCATATCAATGAAACAATCATATCATCACGATATCATGGACATACATGTAGTCAACACATTTTTAGAATTTAAAACATAAACTTGTATTCATTGGACCTTTTGATCCTAAATCTTTCATGTGTAACCTTCCATTTATAATTCATGCCATAATCATATAAGATTGCATAAAATCAGACCTGCATAATCATTCACATAATGCATACTAATTATATAAAGAAATTAAATAAAAACATATATACTATGCACCCTTTGAGCCTTGATTTATGAATTTGCCCTAATTTTTCCAATTTCATAACTCTGTCCGACTGGTACAGAGCTCACAGAAAATTTTTGGCTCCATGAACAGACCTGAAATTTTTACAGTATATAGGAATTGTTGTCAGCTATCCGTAGCCGCAAACCGTTTGTAAAAACTCTTCCGTATGAGGGAGTTATGCATGTTTTACTACATACCTATCAGTTTTTGTTTCAACTGTCACAGAGACGTACTCAGTCCATGAACAAATCCCAAATTTCTACAGTAGATTCACAATAGAGTTAGCTTTCCAATGCAACAATCCATTCATCAAAACTCATTCGGACGAGGGAGAAACGACCATTTTACTGAACGGAGGTGAAGTGGAAAACCTGGAATTCCGAGATTTGCATTTGGGTGAATCAAACCGAGTCACCCGAATCCCAAGAAAAATTAAAAGAAATAGGGAATACGCATGAAATAAAATTCCGAAAATTCTAAAATATTCACAGTAGATGAAACACTTCATAATCTATCAATCCAAACTAATATTTGCATAAAAATCATGGAATAAATTAAATACAAATATATTTTACGAATCTATTTCTAAGAAACCGATTTTTATAATAAACCCGATTTCAAAAATGGTTTTCTTTAGGGAAAAATGTGTTTTTGCCATGGATCATTAGATCTGAGTCAAACCCACGGTTAGGAGGGTTTGATTATGATCTAAACTCATGAAAAAGCATCAAAATCCATGCCAAGAACTCCGTTCTTGCAAGAAAAGCATAGAAACCCTACCTTTTGTTGAAAAAAATGTATTTCTTGATGGATGAACAGCCCTTTTTGATCGATCCACCAATCAGCCCTTTCTTCCAGCAAGATGAGGACCTTAGATCTCCTCACCACACCCCTTGAGGTCTGGATCTTGCACTCAAGAACCAAAAGAAACCCTAAAAGAAGAGAATAGGGAAGGGAAAGAGAGGAGAGAGAGAAGAGGGTTTTTGGGGGAGAGAGAAGCTCTCCTTTTTTTTTCCAGCACAAATGAGGAGTGCAAGGGCTATGGGAGGGTTTTATAACCCTTCTTAAATTAGGTTATATGCTGGAATTAATTTCAGCCCTTGATCTCATTAATGAAATTCATTTGGAGCCCTTGATCTCCACTTTGACTTTTCAAACTTTAAATTACCTTGAAAATCACTATACCTTTATTTTCAATTTGAATTTGAAGTAAGATGCCACATAGGATGGGATGGCCCACCTATGAGCTCCTACTAAACTAATAAAAATGGATTTTAATGTATACAAAAGAAAACTATTATATTAAACTATTATTGATAAATCATAAAATTCCAATTAAAAACCGTTTTTGTTTTATATAATCACAACTCATGTGAAAATGTAAAGGAATTGAATATAAGTTAATTCCATCTTATTAAGCATATTAATATGTATATTTTTAAAATCTACTTTTGTTAATTTACTTTATTTAAATAATTTTACTTAAAAGAAAAATCAACATTTTCTTTTTAAGTAAGACGTTTTCAATTAGACATCACTTAGAATTTTCTCAGATATCCAAACCATGTAGGGTTTATATTTACTAAAATTCAATATAATTAAACCCCTTAATCCTTACGAATATACTCAAACATTAATTTTTTTAAAGAAATTAGGGTTTTATATTGGCACGAAATTCAAGACATTTCACAATGCTATAGAAAAGAACTTAGAAATTTTCGGATATTACATATGGTGTGTAGGCCATAAGATGAAGAAGGTAATGCTGGTGCTGGGAGTGCAAATGCAAAAGGGTGGGTGCAGTGAATGTGATGTGCGATGGTACACACATGGCGGCTGGTGCTGGTAGCTTCTTGATGGTGAATGCACGTTTCAACTAATATCATTTCCATCTTCAGCTGCTATCATCAATGCTCTACAGGCCCTTTGCTGATTTTACTGGAAGCCCTACGGCATCACATCTTCAGATGTCCATTCAAAATATTCCCACTGCTACAAAACAACAAAAACCTCTAGCATAGGACTGTGGGAATATCCCTCAGAAATGACAATAACGGGATTACTCAAAGGTGCAGAACAAACAACAGTAATCATCCAAATAGACCTTCAGCTCCTTGTAAATAACCCAACGCTGTAGGCAGTTTTCTCATCTGTGTAGCCCAGAAAATATCAGATTTCTTTGACATGTGTAGCCTAGAATCAATAATTAATGGCTTTGCCATTTTGTCCTTCTTTCATCCAAATTGACTGGTATGATTGATGAAGCTCGAGTTTTCTTGGTAAAGATGGGGAGATATTCAGAATGTATGCATAACATAATATTACAGTCACATGACATACATAACTTCTAAAAAAAAAAAAAAAAACTCAACAGGCCATACTAAGACATATTCCAAATGATAATAAAAGCAACAACAAAGTATGTTAAATATGAACTTTGATTTCGATCTTTTCGAGAGAGCAGCTGGCTCACAAATTCCGAAAACTCAAAATACAAGTACGAACCTGATAACTTGGCTGAGTCAATAACTTTCTTTTCAACTGAAGGCACCGGTATTGATGGGGGAGCTGCATTCTTAATGACAGTTAGCTCCACAGACCCAAATTTACCAACTAATAGCAAATACAGAGAGAGAGACAAAGAGAGAGGACTGCTATTGGATGCAAATGGTCAAGTGCTTGGACTATCAGCGTGGAAATGCTGATTCAAGCCCTGAGGGCAGTCATCTCTTGCAAAATGATACAGAAGGTTACAACCAAATCCAGTAGGGGCTGGAAAAGTATACGTAGGTTCACCAAGGATGGTAATCTCATAAGCATTTAAATAAACTATTTAAACAAATGCAGAAATTTCTGTTGCCAGAACAAACCCTGAGGAATTTTACTTCCAATGGTCATTTAAATGCTCAACAAGACGAATATTGCAGAGGACTAATTGCCTAGGAGAAGGTACTAACCCCACGCTGTAACTAACCTAATCTATCATTGTCTGGTATATACAAGGGCAGCGGAAATGACTTATAAATAGTTTGGGTGGTCCGGCCATGCAGCGTTTTGCAGGTATATTCTTCCATCTAATGAACTAAACTTCAGGATAAGATTGATCCCCCGAAATTTAACAGATTATCTGTCGACAAACAATTCAGAACACAATACTAAGCCAAAAATGCTAATGAACTAAATCAAATGATGGGTCGAGAGCTGAGAAGATTCTCAACGTCATGTGCTGAAACCATCGATACAAATGAAATGGGGAAACAGTACTTCAATTGATATTTTGTATCATGGTTTAGAGATGGTCACATCCCTTCAAAAACTGTATTGATACTGCAATTTACCAATATTAGCATGATCTCTTAGACTCAAGAAGGAGGCAATGATGAATTAGTTCGTGTGAGGGACATTAAAACTAGATAGCAAAACAAATGAAACCAATGCTGAACAAAGAAGGGATGGCGCTACTAGAAACTAAAAATATACAGTGTAGCAAATGCTTATTTGACGTTGATATGGCAATGAGGATAAGGAAATTATAATAGATTTTACCGTGAACCCAGATCGATTCAATGGGATCGATGCAAAGCCACTGTGACGTAGAACCTTAACAAGGAGCGTGAACCAGAATCAAATTAAAATTCAGAGGAAACTATCAAGGACTATCGAATCATAATAGCATAAACTGATGAATAGATTGTAAAAAAAAAAACATAGAAATAAAAAAAAATAAACTATGAAGCTGGTGAGAGAGTGTCAGAATGAACATTCTGTTACTATTGCACAGAAGGGGGGGGGGGGGGGGGGGGGGGTTGGTATTGCTATGAACAATCCCAGTCCCTCAAGAGTGCGTTAATGGGATTAACTCAGAAAGTAAAAAGAAAAACTAAAAAAAAAAAAGGAAAAAATAAAATCTAATTATAAACGTATATTAAAATCCATGAAAAGCAAAAAGAACTTGTGAATAATTGATGAAAGAGAAGAGGGATGATGACTTACCTTAGTCTTGCAGGGATTGAAAAGAGAGGGAGGTTCTTTCTCTGGATGCAGCTTGGTTCTGCAGGAATTTGGTTTGTTGATCTTTAATTCCAAATGGAATTACGACGCCCTGTAGTGCTGCGGATGTCCTGAAGAAGAAGAGGAAACCTTTTCTCTCTTCGTACAGTGGAGACCCTCCCCCCTCCTTTTGCTGAAGAGAAAGAGAAGGGTGAATGAAGAAGAGGGGGAGAAGAAATAAGCCAAGAGGGGAAAAAGGAGGTCGTGATGTAGAAGGATGGGGAGGTGAAAACCGATGGAAGAAAAGAAAGGAAATGGTGGGGTGATAACGAGTTGAAAGAAGCAGAAGAAAGGGAAATGCGGGGGTGAGGGTGGATGAAGCTGTGGGGCTTCCTGCGGGCTCTCTTTAAAGATGGAGAAGGAGAAAGTTTGGGAGGGTGGTCTGTTGGAGATGAGCGGAGGAGGAGGGTTTTGGTGGGTTTGTTGGAGATAGGCGGCGATGAAGAGAGCTTCTCAGAGGGAAAAGAGAGAAAGGGAGCCTTCTCGCCTCCCTTCCCCTTACGAGGGTTTCTCAGAAAACCCTAAAAGGAATTTCGATGGGGCCCTCTCATTTTCCAGTTTTTACAAAGAGGGCTCCTCCCCTTTAAAACGGTTTTCTTAAAATGATTTTAAAAGGAGATTTTTAGAAAAGGATATTTTTAAGAAGGAAAATTTCAAAACTTTTTTTCTTTTCTTTTCTATATTTTCCATATTTTTTTGATATTTTTGCAAAGATATTTATAAAAGAGAGTTTTATGAGAATTCTGTTTTTTTTCAAAAATTTTCTCAAAGAGGGGTTTGGATCCGATTTGGATCAAAACTGAGCCAGAGATAAGATTTTGGGTCTGAATTCTAACAAATCCAAGGAATGAATGGAGTTTTTGGTTAAAATTTTACCCGGTTATTCAGAAGGCGGAGGTCAGGGGCAAAGAAGGAATTTTTGGATTTTTTGGAAAATTTGGGGTGTTCACAGATGCCCCTTTTTGCTGCTAAGCCGGTTTTTGAGCCGAGCTTAGCGGCAAAGAAGACACGCCAAATTTTCTTAAAAATGCCCAGTCAGAAAGTCTGAACTGGGTGTGGAAGAATTGGCTTCGAAAAGCTTTATTTTTTTCAGGTTTTTTACCTTATTCTGAAAGGGTTTTGGGAAGAGAACGAAATCCTCGAGAATGAAAATAATTTGGACAGAAGAAAACGAGGAAATCGTGATGGGACTTTGGGATAAAGATCCCGAAATAATAAAAGGAGAGATTTTTAAAGAAGTTTCGAGGTTGAGACAAAGATAAGGATTTTTGAAAAGACACAGGCTTAGCCCTTAACCTGGATGGGACATTTTTTGAAAAATACCTCGTGGGACGAGGTTCAGGTATAATCTTTATTTGAATGGATATACAAAGCATGGATTCCTTTATGGGGAATACCATGATGGAACTGGGAGAAATACCTCACCCGAATAAGGCAACTCTCTTCGAGAAATATAAAGAATGCTAGGTTGTATCAAAGTATATATTGAGCATTTATCTCTTTTTTTTTTTGGATAACCAGAAAATTTTGCCAATAAGATGAAATTGTAAATGATTCAAATGCTTGAAAACGTGCGCGTATGTGCGAAAGATATTCCCTCTTTTACCTAGAGTATTCCCTCCAAAATGAGGTTAACTCCTTGGGTTTTAGAGTTAGATTCAAATTTTAAAGTTGTTGAGTTCCTTCAAGGAAGTTATCCATTTCCTTGACATGAATAGAGAAGAAATACTCTTAATTTCATAAAAGCCAGCAGTGAAAAGACATTGATGAAAGGATTTCGCATAAGAAAAGATGATTCCTGACAACTTTGGCAGTTTGATATCCTGAGGCTTTTCCCATAATGATCTTTTGACATTCTTTTGGGACATTGAGCTTTCTTGGGTTTCTACATCATCCTTCATTTGGATGTTTCCTAACTTTTCTCTCTTTTTCGGGGAAGGGTACATCACAAACTCCGTCATCTTGGAGATGCTTCGATCCTTCTTTTTCTCAGGGATTATATAGGCTCATTGGTTAAAAATGATAGCAGCAATCAAATATTTTTTAGGGTTTGTCGGTAGGTTCATCACACTCGACTTCATCTCGACGGTGATCTGAACTTTCCCTGGAAGGATCCGTCACAAACTCCGTCATCTTGGAGATATTTCAAATCTTCTTTGGCCCCAGGGGTCTACTCGCTTAATTCGCCTTCACCTTGACGACAATTGAAAGGTCCCTTTTGCGGATATTTGATTGAAGCTTAAATGAATGAATGAGGAGATATGGATTGAGTGGATTCTTTTTAATGCTCAGGATATTTCCACTGCCAGATTGCTAGAAAGTCGTCTTAAAACACGCATCATAGCTATGATCAACATTGATTCGCTTTTAGCTTTTCAACATCATTGAATATTTCTTTTTGCTAATCATACCATGGATCTTTCTTGCATCCTCTTGGTCGACCAACAGAGAGAAGATTTGAATTTTCACTCCTTTTCGCAAAAAACTTCACCCTTTTGAAAAAGAATACTAGAGGTAATCCGAGGTGATCCTTATTGTGCAGTAAAATATTGGAATCAAGACATATTTTAGCAGATTGGCAAAGTTTTCGAGAATCATTTGTGAAATAATCACTCAATATAGATTTTGATAGGACCTCGGGCTGAACATCTTTTATTTTGGCAATCTTGATCAGTAAAACTGGGTTTTACGAGACCAACTTAAAGAACGAGGTTTAAGTAAAGAATTTTTTGGTAAAAAGACTTTGGTAAAGGACTAGTGCTAAACTGAAATTTGAGAAGGATTTTGACAAAGGAAGATTTTGGTAAAGGAAGATTTTGGTAAAAGACTTTGGTAAGGATTTTGGTAAAAAGACTTTGGTAAGGACCAGTGCTAAACTGGAATTTTGAAGAACCAATATACACATTGGAATTTTTGAAGGACTGATTGAGATTTTGAAGGACCAGCGAAAAACTGGAATTTTGAAGGACATATTTGTGAAAATTGGAATTTTGAAGGACCAATGTAAACATTGGAATTTTGGAAGGATCAATTGGGATTTTTTTGAAGGACCAATTCATAGATTTTGGATTTGGAAGGACCAATGTAAACATTGGTATTTGATGAAGGACCAATTTGGAATTTTGAAGGACCAGCGTGAAACTGGAATTTTGGAAGGACCAATTTGTGAAAATTGGAATTTTTGAAGGACCAATGTAAACATTGGGATTTTGAAGGACCAATTTGTGAAAATTGGAATTTTTGAAGGACCGATGTAAACATTGGGATTTGATGAAGGACCAATTGGAATTTTGAAGGACCAATTCATAGAATTGGAATTTGGAAGGACCAATTCATAGAATTGGAATTTGGAAGGACCAATGAAAACATTGGAATTTGATGAAGGACCAATAGGAATTTTGAAGGACCAATTCATAGAATTGGAATTTGGAAGGACCAATGAAAAACATTGGAATTTGATGAAGGACCAATTGGAATTTGAAGGACCAGTGTAAAACTGGAATTTTGAAGGACCAATTTGTGAAAATTGGTATTTTGGAAGGACCAATGTAAACATTGGAATTTTGAAGGACCAATTTGGGATTTTGAAGGACCAGTGTAAAACTGGAATTTTAAAGGACCAATACGAGAATCGGATTTGGTGAAGGATTCTGATGAAGAACCGGTGTTAGACTGGATTTGGAAGGATCATTATAGAAGGTTGCGCTGTTTCTATGAATGGTTTCAGGATTATCCCTTATCCTGAACGGGAATGAAGGGATTTTAAAGAGAATAAAACTCAATTTGGATATTCAAAGAGATGGAATGTACAAAGGGGAAAAGCCCGAGTCGGAACCCAGATTTTCAAGATAAAAGATGAAAGAGAAAATTGAGTTTTGAAAACTTAAATTTTCTAAAGAAATAATTGTTTTCCAATGCGAGGATTGGATTCAAAAGGAAGTCTGAGTCGGAACTCGAAACTTCGACTGAAAAATAATAGATGAAAAACCCGAGTTGAAATTCGGTTTTCTTAAAAATGATGGATTTCCAATGCGAGGATTGGATTCAAAAGGAAGTTCGAGTTGGAACTCGAAACTTTGAATGAAAAATAATAGAAGAAAAACCCGAGTTGAAACTCGGGTTTCTAAAGAAATGATGGATTTCCACTGCGAGGATTGGATTCAAAAGGAAGTCCGAGTCGGAACTCGAAACTTCGAATGAAAAATAATAGAAGAAAAACTCGAGTTGAAACTCAGTTTTCTAAAGAAATGATGGATTTTCAATGCGAGGATTGGATTCAAAAGGAAGTCCGAGTCAGAACTCGAAACTTCGAACGAAAAATAATAAAAGAAAAACCCGAGTTGAAACTCGATTTTCTAAGGAAATGATGGATTTCGAACGCGAGGATTGGATTCAAAAGGAAGTCCGAGTCGGAACTCGAAACTTCGAACGAAAAATAATAGAAGAAAAACCCGAGTCGAAACTCGGTTTTCTAAAGAAATGATGGATTTCCAATGCGAGGATTGGATTCAAAAGGAAGTCTGAGTCGGAACTCAAAACTTCGAACGAAAAATAATAGAAGAAAAACAAGAGTTGAAACTCGGTTTTTTAAAGAAATGATGGATTTTCAATGCGAGGATTGGATTCAAAAGGAAGTCTGAGTCGAAACTCGGAACTTCAAAAGGAAAGATGAAAGGGAAGACTCGAGTCGGAACCCGAATCTTTAAAAGGAAAGGATAAAAGATAAAAGGAAACAATTGGTCCAATCAAAACCAAAGGGAAGCCCGAGTCAGAATTCGAAACTTCAAAAGAAAAGATAAAGGGAAAGGCTCGAGTCGGAACCCGAATCTTTTAAAAAGATAAAAGATAAAAGAAAACAATTGGTTCAATCGAAACAAAAGGGGAGCCCGAGTCGGAACTCGATACTTCAAACGAAAAGATAAAAGGAAGACTCGAGTTGGAACCCGAATCTTTAAAAGGAAAAGAAAATTAAGAATTGATGAGAATGGAAGATGATTCAGGTTTATCCCTTAACCTGAAAGGGAATGAAGGAATAAAATTGACAAATTCAACAAAAGTTAATAAAGGGTTGATAAAGAATTAAAAGAATTGATAACAAATGAAAAAGAATCAATAAAATTGATAAAGAATCAGTAATAAAGAATTGACAAGGATTGACAAAGATCTAAAAGAATGGCGAAGCTTTGTACAAAATTTAAAGATACTTGGAAGCTGATGAAAGACTTCAGGATTATCCCTGATCCTGAAGGAAGAAGGACCTCGCGGGACGAGGTTCAGGTTTATCCCTTAACCTGAGAGGGAAATTGAATAAAATTTATAAAAATGGGGAAGAATTTAAAGGAATTTATTTTGAACAAGAATTCTCACAGGTAGCATTGGTATTCCTATGAGGGGTCTCAGGATTATCCCTTATCCTGAATGGGAAAAGAAGAAGGAAAAAAGGAATACCTCATGGGAAAGAGGCATCAGGTTTATCCCTTAACCTGAAAGGGTAATTTTTGGAAATAAGAATTTGACGAAAAAAATTAACAAAACCAATGAAGGATCAATAAAATTGACAAAATTAATAATAAAAAAAAACTGATAAGACTGATAAAATCGCCAAACAAATAATAAAAAAAAAGAATTGATTGAGAAAAAAAAGAATTTTGTTTGATCCTGCCTGCATGTATAAAAGGTAATTAATCCTAAGTAAATGATTCATATTTATGGCCATAGTCAAAATGTGAACAATACTTAGGATTTTTATTTTTTATGGAATAATATTTGACCTCCACTTAGGTCTCTTTTGAAAATCATCATATTTTTCTGAAATTCTTTTCTTCCTCTATCAGAATTTAAAATATAAATTATCTTGAGATATATTTGTGGCCATAGTCATGGATATATCAAAAGTTAATTTTGTTTTAAATCCTATAAAGGCACAAAATTGATTTTATTGTTTATTAGAATTTAAATATAGATTAGATTATAATATATTTGTGACCACAGTCATGAATGTATTATGATTTAATCTTATTTCAATTCTATTAAAGAAAGAAATTTGCTTTTGAATTCCATTCTTTAAATAAATTTCAAAGCATTTCATCATTTAGGATAGAATTGTATTCTTTTTCAAATTATTTCAAATTACCTTAAAAAATCTAAGTGATTTTGAAATCAACTTTCAAAAACTTAGTTGTCATTTTCTAAATTCAAAAATCATTTTCAACTTTCATTTTTAAATTCATCTTTTATTTTTCAATTTAGTTTTAAATCTTATTTCAAAATTCCAACTTTCAATTCTTATTTTTGGATTTCACCTTTCTGAATTTCATATTTTAAATTTCATTCAAATGTATTATTTCCATTTTGAATTCTATTTAAAATCCTGTATTTTAATTCAAACTTCAAATCAAAGTTTTGAAATTCATTTTAAGATTCCAAATCAAATTTTGAGATTTACTTCGAAATCCAAATCCAATTTTCAAATTCCCTTCTGATTTCAAATTTCAAGATTGAATTCATATTATATTCTCAATCCAATTTCAATCTTAATTTCAAAGTCTAAATTCAATTTTAATTTTCAAATTCATTTCCAAGTTCAAAAATCAATTTCAAAACCAATTCAAAGTTTCAGTTTGAACTTCTATTCAAATTGCATTTCAAAACTCTATTTCGAATTTCAATTTCAAATCAATTTGAAATTCAACTCTTATTTTCAATTTCCATCTTTCAAGATTTCACTTTATTTTCCAATCTCATTCTTTTCCAAATTTCATTTCCAAATTCTCCTTCTTCAATTCAAATTTTAATCTATTTCAATCTTTGATTTTAATTATGATTTCAACTTCAGAATTTCAAAGTTTTCTTTTTCAAATCTTGAATTCACTTCAAATTCTATGTTTAGATTCAAAATTCAGTTTTCCAAATCAAAGTTCAATTTATGAACCATTTCTTCAAAGATATTTTTAAACTTATTTCAAAATCACTTGGAAAAATCTAAAATTTCTAAAGCATTTTTCAAAAGGCATACATCTTTATAAACACAAGCATGATTCGATGTGCATTTAGGATTTTAGAATAATGATTTAGACAAATTTAGGCAAAGCAAAAGGCATTAATTTGATCCCTGGTTTAATTACTCCTGGTAAAGGCGCTAGGAACGGTTGAACCTCGTATCGATGAGCGAATTCCGTCTCTCCATTTTTTTTCCATAAATTTTTAAAAAATGAAGGTGAGTAAATTTCAAAAATCTTTTTCAAATAAAGGTCAAGTGAGACCTTACAAAGAGTTTCCTCTTCTTTTTTTCTTTTTCCCTTCAAAAATGAGGAAGAAAGAGATTTTTTTTTTGCAATGATCAAAGTGTCGTGACTGGAGGAGGCAATGACTGGTGAGGTGTTCATATTACTCCCAAACCCGAACACACGACCCTTTTTGGGTTCACCTGTTGCAGTCACCCATGCTGCAGGATCAAAAGGCGGATGCTGAGTGGAGTCATCGCCATACTGCTCTACCATTTGTTGCTCGTATGACTCCTACAAAGTAATGATTACAGTGTGGATTAATAATTAAGAATTACAATGTTTATGATAACTTCTATATTACAATGTTTATTAATACAATAAATACATACCGTTGTCGTTCTCGCCTTCTCTGATACAAACTTTTTTGTGGTCTTATGTTTATGTGTTTTAATAAATACATCCTTGTATGACACAATGCCTCATTTTTCTACTTCCTGCAAAGTTAAATAAAAAAAAATTATTTAACAGGTATACAACAATGCTTATAAATTTGACAATATATATATTGATAAGTTACCATTTTCTTCAGGTGGCTCCCAAAAGTCCAAGATCTACCTGTGTGTAGAAGGGCATCAGGCATCTTCGCTCGGTTTTATGCAACCTTCACTGAGTGGTTTCAAAATTCATGCCCCGCCCACTTGTCACACATTGCATCCCAAAAATCTGACCTGATAGTAGGAGGGATATGACTCTTCCACTGCAGTGGATCATCTATCCCGTCAGATGCTTTTTTTGCTGCATTCTTCATATTGTGCAACATGTCTGCAAATCGATTGGCAGCCACCTTCTGCCACACCTTCCTCGCATCCTACTCCTCCATCGTAGTCGCGAAGCAATTCGAAGCTGACAAATAATTTCAGAAAGTTAGTAGACATGACTATAACAAAAAATTAAATATGAGACACATTAACTATGAGAAACGATTGTATACTATGAATGAGGACCACAATCTGTCTAACACCTCTTTCGGGTACTCTTTTCATTGAGCGATCGGTCTTGGTAGATGTTGAACTAGTGACTACCTAATCTCTCGTATTACTTATTATGGCTCAAACCTCGCACTGCACACGAATTGGTACACATTAGCTATTAACATATAATATTTATAAGATAAGTATAGGATAAGTGAAAATAAAATACTTACGATCGATTATCGATATACACTATTTGAATGAGTCATCGTGTGTCAGACTGAGAAGACTCTGCATCCAGCATTGTCTCGTGACTTGTATGGACAACTGGTGTAGGTGGGTCATGTGCAGGCGAAAAATCATCTATAGAAAAATGAGTTAGAAATTCACACAATGTACATTTAAACTAATCAAGTATACAATTAGTTAAATGATATACCTATCAAAGCAGCCCGTGAAGATGAAGGCTGAGACTGGCTACCACTGGGTGCTCGATGATTGTGACCTCCATGAACCATATTCTAACAAATAAAAAATGTTATGCAATATATTCAAACATTGCAATACCTTCAAATCATTCAAATCATTGTAATACATTTCAATACATTCAAATGATTCACATCAAATATTGCAATACATTAAAACATAAGATATGACATTACTTGCTAATCATGGATAACTTATCCTTAACTTGCAATACAATTGGATCAGTTACACAACTCTATATCTTCATGGATAGATAATCAAATCGAAAATAACTTTATGCAAGACATTCAAATATTGCAATACATTCAAATCATTCAAACACGTTACAATACATTCAAATCATAACTCTATACCTATCGAAGATACATAATCAAATCGAAAATAACTTCATGCAATACATTCAAACATTGCAATACCTTCAAATCATTCAAATCATTGCAATACATTTCAATACATTTAAATCATTCACATCAAATATTGCAATACATTAGAACATAAGATATGACATCACTTGCTAATCATAAATAACTTATCCTTAACTTACAATACAATTGGATCAGTTACACAACTCTATATCTTCATGGATACATAATCAAATAAAAAATAACTTCATGCAAGACATTCAAATATTGCAATACATTCAAATCATTCAAACACGTTACAATACATTCAAATCATAACTCTATACCTATCAAAGATACATATTCAAATAAAAAATAACTCCATGCAATACATTCAAACATTGCAATACCTTCAAATCATTCAAGTCATTGCAATACATTTCAATACATTTAAATCATTCACATCAAATAGAGGTATGTATTATAAGATGTATTTCACTAGCTCGAGAATGCTTCTTCATCACTTGTTTGACTTTTATATTATTCTTCTTCCTCATCTTCATCTTCGCCATCTTCTTCTTCTTCTTCTTCATTGGGCGCCCATCCACTTGGTATATCATTTGGATCACATTCTTCCATGCATGTGCCATCGGATAATGGAGATATGACATGCTTACTATATGCGACATCGTGACCATAAGAGAAGTCATACATATCATTTGATTGATAGTAATCACTCTTTTCAGTTAACTTTTCTTTTTATAACTAATCATACTCAGGGTATAGTTTCAGGGTATAGTTTAGACTTCACCTTGCAAACTGCCACCATTCATTTCTATCTAACTTTCTTGTACTCGGATATGAAGTATAGTAAACTTGTTGATCTTGCGAGGCTAATATAAATGATTCATATGTTCCAAACCTTGATTTATGATTCACCTCCATAATGTCTGAGGCTTTATCGACTCTTGTTGCTGTGAAATCAAGCGAATGACACTTGAATAAAGTTACCCTATTATTTATGCCTAAGTAAGTCAACTCCATTATTTATTCTATAAAACCGTAGTAGTCATGTTCATTTTCACCGTAGCTGCTACCCTTGACACACACGCCACTATTCATCATTGACTTATTTACACCGTAGTCTTTTGTATGGAATCGATAACCATTTACGATGTACCCATTATAACATTGCACAACTTTGGTCGGACCATTTTGTAAATCATATATTCCTTGATCTTTAACATCACCATAGAAGACCTACAAGCATAAATAATGACTATGATCATGACCAATTAAGTAACTTATTGTTGTTTATAAAGAAAGAATGTATGTCATCGTCCTTACCAACTCTTTCAACCATGCCACAAACTTATTTTTATGTTCTTTCTATACTTCTGCATCAGTGAGATGTGAAAGTTCTCTTCGCAACTCTAGATCAAATTATCTACACTTAACAAATACTTATATTACCAAATCATGTACGCAAGTATAGAACTTAGTGTTACATATTAAGTATACTTACTCGATATATGGGTCGATCGCTGAGCAATTAAAAAGGATATAGATTTATGTTGCATCTTGCTCTCGATGTTCCAAGAGTCTTGACCGATAATTGCCAAAGGCATGCCCAAGTGGTTGAAATATCGACAGTTTGTCAGCTACAATAAATTGTTCTTGATCATCATTACAAGGTGGGCATGTGTAACGTGAGGTTCAAAGTACATAGATAAGAAATTTGAAATCTCTTCTAAAGTGTACACCTCACAAATAGAGCCATCTACTCTTGCTTTATTCCAAACCTTTTTTTTGAGGTCAAACATGCATCTGTCAACAATATACATCATGGATTACAATAAATTTCACAATAGCATTAAAGAGAAAAATATAAAAAAATATATACCTTTCAAATTAGTACATCCACCGATATTGCACATGACCACCAACCCTTAGTTCATATGGCAAATGTATGATCACATGTTTCATAACATCAAAAAATGCTGGCAAAAATATCTTCTCTAGCTGACAAATAATAGTGACGACAGAATCCTTGAGATTTTTTTCCTCAGATACTATGACTTCCGATGCACACAATGTTCTAAAAAATCTACTCAACTCGGATAATACCCCCCATATAGGTTTGTCTAACATATCATGGAATGCTAAGGGTATCAACTATTGCATAATGACATGACAATCATGGCCCGAGCAATGTTAGAGACGTATCCATATGGAAATCTCAATTGTCTCAACCATTGACATACATGCTTTATTTGATCTGGTCCAAGCACGTACATTGCCTTTGGTTTCAGTACTTTGCCATTGTACTCTTTGGGTTCCAATTTTGTTCTTTTACATATTACTTTCAAATCTATACAGGCCTTCAGATTATTCTTTGTTTTTCCTTTAACATTCATTACTGTATTGAACACATTATCAAACACATTTTTCTCCACATGCATCACATCCAAATTATGTCATATCAATAAGGTCAGCCAATATGGTAGTTTCCAAAATAGAGATTTCTTTGTCCAATTGTGATCCTTCACAAATCCAAGGAAAGGTGTCAGGCTACGGGCATCTATCAGTTCATATGAAAAGTATCGCAATCTTCTTAAAATCTCTATGCCAAACAACCTTGTAGGTGGACCTTCCAAACGGATGGTCGCTGGGTAAAAATCGACGGTGATAATCAAACCAGCATGACTTCCTTTCATGCTTTAATCCAAAAGATTTTGTATCCTCCATGCAGTACGAACATGCCAACCTCCCATGTGTGCTTCAACTAGATAACATACCATATGCAGGGAAGTCACTGATTATCCATAGAACAACAACCTTCATATTGAAGTTTTGTTTTTTGTGGGCATCATATATGAGAACACTGTCATCCCACAGTATTTTCAGTTCATCAATCAATGAGCCTAAATATACATCAAGATTTTGGCCTAGAGAGGTCAGACCAGGGATCAATAGAGACAAGAAAAGATTTTAACGCTTCATACACAAGCTTGGAGGAAGGTTGTATGGGGTGACAAATACTGGCCAACACGAGTATGGAGTTGATCTACCCCCAAATAGATTAAATCCATCTGTACATAAACTGAGCCTAACATTTATCACTTCCATTGCGAAGGTCTGATGAGTACGATCAAAGTGCTTCCACGTCAACAGGATGCGTGATCTTGTCCTCATCATGTCAAACTTTATTTGCATGCCATCTCATGTGTTTAGCTATCCTCGAAGACATATACAATCGTTGCAATCTAGGGGTGAGAGAGAAGTAACAGAGCGACTTGTATGACACTTCTTTTGACCTCGTGCTACCATTGCCTCTTGCCTTTGGCTTGAACCGAGGATGCCCACATGACGGGCATGATCTGCTATTTTTCTGATCTTTGAAATACAACATGCAGTGATTTGGACAAGCATCTATCTTTTGATACCCCATATGTAGAGCGTTGACCATAACCTTTGTACGATAGAAATTTTGTGGCAATTTCTCATCTTTGGGCAACATACTATTCATAATAGAACACAGACGGTCAAAACATGGTTGACTCAAATTAAACTCGGACTTCAGATTTAGTAGTTGAAGAACTGCAGACAAGATGACTCTGGCAACCATTCTAAAGTGGCTCATCAGCATATCTAAGTAAATCATAAAATCTACTAACTGCATCGTTTGTTGATTCTTTCTCTACCTCAGTTGGTATATCAATAGGATCCATAGCAGAACCCAATTCTGGTCCTATGGCATCAAATATCAAATCCACATATGAATTATTGTGTACCACATCCACCCGTGCATCAAAATTGTTCTAAAATTCTTCACCATGAAGCGTCTAATTCTGATAACCACTCACAAAACCCTTCCTGTATAGGTGATGTCTAACGCCATGAGGTTCTACAAATCGATTGTTCTTACACAATGTGCAGGGGCACCTGATCCGATCAGTGAGATCTATTGTACTGACACTTGCCGTTGCAAATTCAATAAAACTGTCAACACCATCCATATATTCAAGCGATACCTCGTTGTCAACTATCCTACGATACATCCATTCACGGTTTGCAGTCATTTTGTCCTATGATGTTATGGATATTATCCTAACCAGTTAAAAGAGAATCATAAGAATGATATGATGAAGAAAACATCAAATTTATCATGCATTCATGGTAGATATAATGATTTGATATATATCACACGCACACACACACACACACACATATATATATATATATATATATATATATATATATATATATATATATATATATATATATATATATATATATATAATGTCATTCAATCACAAGAACTATATTACATGCATTGATAACTTAATATTTTTATGTGCAAAACCATTCATTTGAAACATGTTTGAAGTATTGATAACTTATCATTCATTTTCATGTGAAAACTCATTCATAACATGATACATTCATTTGAAGCATATTTTCATGATACAATTTCACATGGAAGTCATAATCAAATTGAAAGTAACTTTATGCAAGCATGGATACAATCACATCAAATATTGCAATACATTTAAATCATTCATATCAAAATAATGTTAAACATGTACCTGCAACAAACACACTCTAATATCCCGCTAACTACTATCATAACTAGCATGGAATCCGAACTTCAAAAATTAGAATACTTCTATTTTCATACATTAAAATCATGCTCAGCATGTTCTCCGAACTTCATCAAAGCAGTCCTAGATATCCACAACTAAGTGAGTGTGTGAACAAAAAAGTATTGTATCTAAGAAATTAAGTAACCTATGTTGTGCATGCATTACTTACTCACCATGGGTATCTACCCGATTTGCATTGCTTTTGTCACTTAATTACCACGGGTCGCGGAGCACAAGTGGGATCCGTTGTGGAATCTACAAGAGACACTGTATTAAAATGAAGTTTATTACCCGATGACAAGGGGGGTGACGCCCCATGCCGAAAATGAGCCCAGACAGAGAGACACAACTCTCTGTTGAAAGCGAGACAGGCAGGGGCACTGTCCCTACCGGCAGTAAGGTCAAGGCAGGGAGCGAAACTCCTTGTCAGAACATTCACAAGAGGCAGGGGTGGGACCCCCCAAAGGGAAGCATCGAGAGGCAGAAGCTGAGCCTTCTATCGGGAATCAATCATGTGGTAGGGGGTTCTTGCCCCCTGTCGAGGCAAAATTTCCTGGCAAGGGGTTTCGTCCCCTGCCGGGAAAACAGACAAGGGGCAAAAGGCTTCGCCCCCTGTCGAAATTATCGAGGACAGGGGGGAGGGGGGGGGGGGGGGAAGCCACCCCCTGCCAGGAAAAACAAAAGGGCAGGGGGCTTCTCCCCCTGCTGATCATAACGAGGATAGGGGGGCAGAGCCCCACTGTCGAAGAAGTCAAGAGGAAAGAGAGTGAAGCCCCCTGTCCTACCAGAGATCGGGGCAAGGAGAGGGCTTGACAGAGGTGATCAGGGCCTCTGCCATTCCCCGTTGACTACGGAGGGGTGGGGAGGGCCCGATAGAGGCTGTCGGGCCTCTGTTGGCCCTCGGGCAACCATAGGGGAAAGAGGGAGGCTCCAAGAGAGGTTGGCGGCCCTCTGTCAGACCGTCGGTGACCCTTATTTCAAGGGGAAAAAGCAAGGGGGAAAGGGGAAAGGTTACCTGTGGGAGGCACCGATGAGAGGTTGCTAGCAAGGTCGTCGTGGGCTAGGGTCGTCGGCTCGCCAGAAAATGCAGAGGGGGAGCAACGAGAGAGGAAGTCACTGGACAAGGCTCACTGAAAAACACAGAGGGGGAGCAACGAGAGAGAGAACGGGAGAGGGAACGAGAGAGGAGTTCGTCGGGCGGACGATGGGAGGTTGACGGGTGGTGGTCGGGCGGATGATGGGAGGTCGACGGACGATGGGTGGGCAACGGGAGGTCGATAGGTGGCGGGCGAGCAGGCAGGCGACGGAAGGTCGGCGGGCAGGCGACAGATAAAACATAAAGTGAAAAGGGGCTCGCATTAGGGTTTTACAGAGGAAATTAGTGACGAAACAATTTTGTCTCTACTCCGTCGCTACTTGGCGACGGAGTAGCGACGAAAAATTTCTGTCGATAATCCGTCGCTAAAGTACGAAGGAACTTGAGACAGCATTTTTTTATCACTAATCCATCGCCAAGTAGCGACGAAAGTTTTTCATCGCTAATTATGCAAATGTTAGCGACAGATAGTTTTCTCTTGCTAATCCGTCGTAAATTGGCGATGTATTATTTCTGTCACAAATGTCCATCGGTAATTAAATTTTCTTGTAGTGTATCCAATCACATAATCATGAATAGAATAAAGAGACTCAAGTCTAATCACAATCTCATCATGATGCATGTTATTAGCAATTTATCATACATATATGCTATCACAAAATAATCCTTTTTTAATATGCATGACATACCATGACTAACATGTATATGCAATCATAATATCATGCATAGTTATTTTATTCATATCATGTTCACACTCAAAAGATATCATGCTAATTCACAATATTATAATAACATGCAACAAAAAAATGTTTATTCATATCTAAAATTACTTATAATATCCCTTACCTCAAATACGAATACTGTGCTCTAGTCGCAATCGAGTTTCAGGATACTCTAACAGTAGGATCTGGTCATTACACAAGCATACTAGTTAATACACATCATCTCTTATATTTTAACAAAATTATCAAAATACCTCTCTCAAATTGACTCATCAAACCTCGATTTTTGTGTTCCTGATTTGACAAAAACCAAAGAAACAGTAGTTTCTCCTCTATGATATGACTTCAATGCACCAAACCTCACTCGATTTCGAGTTCAGAGTGCAAAGTTGTATCCACTTTACCAAAATGGATCTTGGATACACACAATGGCATTTTTGTTATTTTGATAATTATTTTTTATACTCATAATTGTATGCACTCAATCCAAATCCATTACTATTTGAGATTTAAAGTTGTGTGACTAGATTCAGACCCATTACTGATCTAGATCCAAAACTGTGACTCTCTCTCTCTCTCTTTATTACAACAACTCACCAACAGCCATGGCTACCGACCCTCAATCGACCAGAAAAAAAAGAAAGAAGAAGACAAAGAAGCCGAAGGTTCTTACCTCATCGCTGACCGAATTCCAAGTATGATCTTTGTAATTGATAACCTCACCCCCCATCCCCAGTCGATCGTAGGGGGTGAGGTTTATCCTCATCCCCTCAGTCTCTTATGGGGGAGGCGATTCTCCCAAATGGAAAACCACCTTTTCCCCTTTTTTATTTATCCCCTCTAATGAAATCGACAGAGGGGGTTTACAACACGCAATCAAAACAAAGTTTTTGAGAGAAAATTTGACTTATAAAAGTCACTAGGGCGCTCATGTCCCAAATGAATGTGCCCAAAGACTACTGGAGTGATGCTATTGCTATGGCATGCGATATTGTCAATCATATTCCTAGTAAAAACTGGAAACAAAAGTCCCCTTGAAAATCTTGAAAGGAATGAAAGTGTCGCTTGACAAGTTAAGCATCTTTGAATGCACTGTTTGTGTTCAAGCAATCACAAAATCACAACAAACTAGGTCATCACACGGTTAAATGTATCTTCTTTGGATATTCATCTACAAAACGGGATACAAGTGCTATGATGAAAAAATCAGGAAACTCTGCATTTCCCAAGATGTCTAACTTCGAAGAAAGATATGCCTACTTTCTCGAGAATGGCTCCTATGGAACTCAAAGTCAAGGGGAGCTCCAAGATAGACTTGGCATGACCAATCTGGATCACTTTGATGACCCCTCCCCTGTTTATATCTCTCCTATTTAAGAGATCAGGGATGTTGAAACCCAAAATGAGGATGAACCCCAAAACACTCTTGTGCTCGAAGTTGAAGTGGCTGATACGACCAAGGCCTCCTCAAAGATTAGATGACTTCATCACATATATGGCCTCTTTATACCCAATAGAGGACTATGTGCCACGACCAATTGTGGAGAGGGTTTGTAGCCTTCGTCAATAGTATTTCCTCCAATCAGGAACCTACTAGTTTCTAAGAGGCCAATGCACTCCTTGAATGGAGGACAATCATCAAAGGAGAGCTGGAGGCTCTACACAAAAATCACACTTGGGAAATTCTACCTTTTCCCAAATGCTAGACTCATAGGATCAAATATAAAGGCGGTCTCAATCAAAAGATATAAGAGAGTAGATTACCAAAAAACCTTTACCTCTGTAGAAAAGATGGATACCTTAAGAGTCCTCTTATCTATTTATTTATTGCATGCAATCTAACTCTTTCAGCTAGATGCTTAAAATGCCTTCGAGATATACATGAAATCTATCTGCATGTTCGCTCCCTCGAGACATTTCCAAGAATGGAATCTCCACTTAGCTTATAAGCTATATAAGACCATTTATGGCCTAAAGCAGTCACCTCGAGCCTAGTAGGCGAAACTTAGTACAACTCCTATCAAGAAGGGATTCCTTTGCAATGCCACCAACAACTCTTTCTTTGTTAAAAAGGACTCTTTCATTGACAGTGTTAGTCTAACATCATTATTACCGGAAGCAATACTCAAGAAATTTCCAACTTGAAATCATATCCCCATAAGGTGTTGGATATCAAACACCTAAGGGAGCTCCCTTATTTCATGGGCATTGAGGTGGAATTTTCCTATCTCAAAGAAATTATGCTCTGGATCACCCAAAAGAAATAGGCAAGCTGGGATACAAACCCACAAAACCCCCCATTAGAAGTTAATTCTAAGATTATTAATGAAGGGGAACCATTAGAGGACATTGGACAATATCAAAGATTGATAAGAAAACTCATATATCTCATAGTGACCTAACCAAACATCACTTTTGCAGTCAGTCTTGCCAGTCAGTTCCTGAACTCATTGAGAAAATCACTTGGAAATTGTTGACCAAATCCTTTAATACATTAAGAAATATTTAGGAAGAGCTATTTGTATAAAAAGCATAACATCATATCTGGCTCTAGTGCACAAGCAGAGTATTGAGCCATGGCATCGACCTCGTGTGAATTTGTTTGGACTAAATCTCTCAGCAAGATGGGGTTTCATGTAACGACTCCTATGAAGATGCATTGTGACAACCAGACATCCATTCACATAATTGCCAATCTTGTATTCTATGAACAAACTAAACATATAGAGATCAATTGTTACTTTATTCCAAGGAAATTTGCACTCCTTGTACCAAAAGATCAGAGAAGTTGTCGGACATCCATACAAAAGCTTTAAGCAAAATTCAATTTCATGAGATCTTAGGCAAGTTGGACTTTATGGACATCTTCTCTCCAACTTGAGGGGCAACATTTCCTTCCAGCTATAGTGAGTAGGTGATCTTTTGGCGGTTATCATCATTACCTCCATGAAGATCCTTGTGATCTATCTAGATACATTTTAAAGCCCTATGATCATGCGATTAAACAACCCACCATAAGCTCTGAAATCTGTGATGGATATATCCAAGGGTGTCCTAATTGCCACCTGTCACCCTCAGCCACAACAATTATGCAGATAGAACCCCCTAAGTCATTCCTGTCTTCATACCCTACATTGGGATTTCATTGATGCAAGTTGTTTTTTATCAAATTGGACTTCATAGATGTGATCTACATCGTCCATTTTAGTAAAAATCAACACATGAATCATCAAAATCTTTGTTTGCAGGATTTTTTGACAATTCAGAAAACAACAGTTGAGAAAGCACAAAAATTTATGATTTAGAAAATCATATTATTACATCCAAAAAGGTACAATCCAAAGGTTCAATTCTTATTAAATCAACCATGCTGCATCCGAGGCAAGATTTGATCAAAACAACTTGCATCAATAAGATTCAGAGGGGTGTGAAGATGATGGATGACACATGTTATACTTTAAGTGTGAGCTTAGTTATGACAACTATTGCACATAACCAAATAGCAGTCTCTCTGGTTGGTAGAACATCAATGTCTCCTGGGTCCCACCATCCAAACCAGCATCAATAAGATCTGAATAGCAGTCTCTCTGGTTGGTAGAACATCAATGGCGCCTGGTTCCCTCAACCCAAACCAGCATCAATAAGATCTGAATAGCAGCCTCTCTGGTTGGTAGAACATCAATGTTTGCTGGGTCTCACCACCTAAACCAGCATCAATAAGATCTGAAGCATTAGATGTATTTATCATCATTACTTTTTTATTAAGAAATAAGTTTTTTTTACTTGATTTTTATATAAAATATCTTTTTTTCAAATTTTAGTATAATATCAACCATTTTTTTTTCTTTAAAAGTCACATCTGAGCATAAGGATGCTTAATAAAAAACATGTTTTTTATTGAGTAAACAATGATAAACGCATCGATCAAACAGTTTAAATCTAACAGAAAATACAAAACTATTGTTTTTGGAAGGTCCTAACAATGACCTAAAAAGGGGCAGCATAATCTCTCTCTCTCTCTCTCTCTCTCTCTCTCTCTTTATATATATATATATATATATATATATATATATATATATATATATATATTTGAAAATATCAGCTGGTCAGCTACGAGCAGGACCCTCTAGGATGCGGACATCATTAATTATTCTTTCAGAAATACGAACAACCATTTATGGAAGCCATTTCACTCTTCTTTGGAAGATCTTTTGAACATATGAAATTATTTACAGATATTTTTATCATAGTTCAAATTATATTAACATATGAATGTCTCCTGGGTCCTACCACCTAAACCAACAAGTTCAGACCCAACCCCATCCCCGTCCCCGTCTCCCTCTCCCTCTTTCTCTGCTTGTTGAGCCCGGACTGAGCCCAACTCGGCTCGGTACTTAGCATGAGCCAAGCCTGAACACCAGTGGCTTAGGCTCGGGTACAATAGTTTACTTGAGTGAGCCAAGCTTGAAGTCGTGTGCATCCCTACTCTCAACCATTCATTTTTAGCACTCTACATGCCATTTATCCAGTGATTTGATGGCTTTAAGGCTTTGTTTGGAAACCAGCAGTTGGAGGGAGTTCCTGCATTTGTAAAAGTGCCAAACTCTAGATTTGGTAGTTATTGCTGTAAGAGGTGGTAGTTATCAAATCCAAGAGTTGGTCCAAATACCAAGGGGAGATATCAGTTCCTTTTTCAAATGCATCAGCCCTCATCCTGCTGCTAGTTTACAAACAACCACCGTCAAGTTTGTTTGATTTGATCACGTTTTCAACAAATGCATAAACTTTCATTCCAGCTATCAGTTCCTAAACAGAACTTAAAATATTTTGTGAAGCCTATCATATAAGCAATCCAGCCATGCCCTTGCTGTAAGGTCGAAGTTCGGTGTAGTCCCCAGTGGGCTGGGTACACCCCAAGGGTTTTGTGAACGGGAGGCCAGTGAATGTGCAGTCAGTGATGGTTTTTAACTTCCCCCAAGAAAAAGCAAGCCAGCCATGGCGATTGGAAGCCGATCATCGTTGGGATGAAGAATTTCCCGTACTCTTGACCTTAACCAATCTCTCTGTTGTGAGAGCGCATATTACTTTAAATTTTTGGCTTCCACAAATTAATAACATGGTTCACTATCACCCAAATCCAATCAGATGGTTAATTACTTAGCTCTTTGGAAGCAGTGAACACTAGAATGATAGAAATCCTGGAATCTGGTGACAAGATGAAAAGTAAACGGTTATTCCTTTTTTATTTCTCAAATTGTTGGACTTATTTACCCAAGATACAACTCCAAGAAAACCAAAGAAAATTCTTTTCAGACTTAGGTGGAAAAGTCTCTATCCCAATAGCCACCCACCCGCATTAGTAAGAGAGAGAGAGAGATTCTGTTGCTGAGTGACGTCTCTTTTTTCTTTTTAAGGATTGCTGAGAGACGTCTCTCCCTCTCCGCATAATTTTCAACTGCTCCTGTGCCTGCACGCTCTCCAAATTGTCAACGATCATCTTGCTGTTGTTTCTTGCCACACCTATTTACGGTTTATGATCATCAACTTCTCGTGAGAGAGCTTCTTCATCCGGTAAGTAGCAATGTTTCCACAAATTTTTTCTTTTGTGATGATTTTCTCAATTTAAACTACATTTGGACGTCAAAGAAAATTAGTTTTTAAAACCAAAATCCTGGCTTTGTGTTTATTTGCACGACATAAAGCTACAAAGGCATGCTTTAACAACCATGGTTTTCAACTAAAACCAGATTTGTGAAAACATGCTTCCTCACCGAAGTTCTCAAAACATAGTTTTTTACTTGACGGATGACCACCATGCTTTATCCCCCTCTCATGCAGCAACCACCACCTTACTCACTACGTTGGACACAGGAACAAGAACGGAAAGCAAAAACAAAACAACTTTGTTACTTAGTTGGAGACTTACAAAATTTCTTAACTCTCTTACAAATAACCCTTCTTACTTCTATTTATAGAAAAACAAAGTGATCACACGTGATCAACAAATGACACTTACTTGACCCATTATTACTGCTAAGTTACACTATTACACCACTCATTAACATGACTCCCGCTACAACAAAGCAGTAGATTAGCGACGACCACATTCCGTCGCTAATCCGTCGCTAACCATGTTAGCGACGGATTAGCGACAACGAGGCGACAGTATGCTTACGTCGCGAATATTTCGACGCTAACTGGCAACGAAATAATTCCGTCGCCAGGTCCGTCGCTAATTGCGACGGAATAACGAGCGCTATATTTCGTCGCCAATCCGCCGGTACTAAACGGCGACCACGGCTTGGCGACGGATTTAATTCCGTCGCTAGATTAATATGAATAGCGACGGATGGTTCCGTCGCTAAGTCGTCGCTAGATTAATATGAAAAGCGACGGAATCATCCGTCGCTAATCCGTCGTAAACACGAAAAAAAATCAAAAAAAAATTATTTAAAAATTAATTACCGAGAACTGTACAATTTCTATTTCCTGTACAATTTATATTTCCTGTAAATAAAAAACAAACCACACAAAAAAATTCATATAACAAGTATCTATAATAATTAATCGTTCCACCTTAAAATTAAGAAGTTTAATTATTTACAATTCAACAATTACAATTAGGAAAAATAAAAAAAATAAAATTTCTTCAACACAGTCCTCTAATCATCGCCAAGATTTTGTGCGTCTTCTTGTTCATTGTCTTTATCTGTCCCTTCAGCTCCACTACCCTGATTATCGCTAGCAGCCTACACAAGAAAAGAACAGTCAGTATTGATAAACAAAATATAATGAAATAAATTACACACTATATGTGATTCTATCATGTGCTCATGTGTGATCTAAGGCAATAAAAAAACTCTATATGTGATTCTATCATGCTCATATGTGTGCTAAGGCAGTCAAAAAATTGAATATGTGATTATAGCATGTTCATATGTGTTCTAAGGCATCTAAAAAAACTCTATATGTGATTCTACCATGCTCAGATGTGCTTTAAGGCAGGCAAAAAACTATATATGTGATTCGATCATGCTCGTATGTGTGCTAAGGCAGTAAAAAAATTGAATATGTGAATATAGCATGCTCATATGTGCTCTAAGGCAGGCAAAGCAAAAAATTTTATATGTGATTTTATCATAAATGATATATAACATGTTCATATGTGTTCTAAGGCAGTTAAAAAACTCTATATGTTATTATAGCATGCTCATATGTGTGCTAAGGCAGTCAAAAAACAGAATATGTGATTATAATATGCTCATATGTGTTCTTAGGCAGTCAAAAAACTGAATATGTGATTATAGCATGCTCATATGTGTTCTAATGCAATCAAAAAAACTTTATATGTGATTCTATCATGCTCATATGTGCTCTAAGGCAGACAAAAAGTTAAATATATATATATGTGATTCTATCATGCTCATATGTGTGCTATGGCAGTCAAAAAATTGAATATGTGATTATAGCATGTTCATATGTGTTCTAAGGCATATAAAAAAACTCTATATGTGATTCTACCATTCTCAGATGTGCTTTAAGGCAGGCAAAAAACTATATATGTGATTCGATCATGCTCGTATGTGTGCTAAGGCAGTAAAAAAATTGAATATGTGAATATAGCATGCTCATATGTGCTCTAAGGCAGGCAAAGCAACTTTATATGTGATTCTATCATGCTCATATGTGTGCTAAGGCAGTAAAAAAATTGAATATGTGATTATAGCATGTTCATATGTGTTCTAAGGCATCTAGAAAAACTCTATATGTGATTCTACCATGCTCAGATGTGCTTTAAGACAGTCAAAAAAACTATATATGTGATTATACCTGAGAGGGACCTGGAATCGAAGATCCCCTATCCTGAACAGCGGCCTTGATCTCATTTCGGAGAAAGGGAGCGACGGTGTATTGGAAGTAGTTATTCAGTTATTCATTAATGATCTCACGTACATCATCACCGGAAAGAATAGTCGGCTGCTTGGAGCTTATGTCGGCGCAAGAAGTCGGTGAGCCGTAACTGGAAGAACCAATAACTGGTGAAGTGTTCATATTACTCCCAAACCCGAACACGCGACCTTTTTTTGGGTTCACCTGCTGCAGTCACCCATGCTGTAGGATCAAATGATGGATGTTGAGTAGCGTCTTCGCCATATCGCTCTACCATCTGTTGCTCATATGCCTCCTACAAAATAATGTTTAAAGTATTCATTAATAATTAATGATAACATTATGATAACTTGCATATATATTGCAATGATTATTAATAGAATTAATACATACCGTTGTCGTTCTCGCCTTCTCTGATACGAAGACTCCCGTGGTCTTCCGTTTATGTGTTTCTACAAACACATCCTTATATGGTACACTGCCTCCTTTTTCTGCTTCCTGCGAAGTTAAATGACAAAAGATTTAGTACACAAGTTTGCAACAATACTTATAAAATTAATATTAGATATTGATGAGTTACCATTTTCTTTAGGTGGCTCCCAAATGTCTTAGATCCACCTGTGTGTAGATGGGCTTCGAGCATCTTCGATCGATTTTGTGAAGCCTTCGCAGAGCGATTTTTAAATGCATCTCCCGCCCACTTATCGCACATTTCATCCCAGTAATCTCTCCTGATAGTAATAGGACCATGGCCCTTCCACAGTAATGGATCATCTACTACGCCAGATGCTTTTTTTGCTGCAGTCTTCATAGTGTGTAGCATGTCTGCAAATCGATTCGCAGCCACCTTCTGCCACACCTTCCTTGCATCATTTTCTTCCACCGTAGTTGCAAAGCGATTCGAAGCCTACAAATATTTTCAGAAAGTTAGTAGACATTGCTTAAATAAATTAAATATGAAACACATTAACTATGAGGAACAACTGTATACCATGAATGAGGACCACAATCTGTCTAAAACCTCCTTTGGGTACTCTTTCCATTGGGCAACTGGTCCTGGTAGATGTTGAAGAAGTGAATTCCTAATCTCCCGTACTACTTCTTGTGGCTCAAACCTCGTGCTGCACATGAATTGTTACACAGTAAATATCAATATAAAATATTTAAAAGATATGCAATAATTGAAAACAAAATACTTACGGTTGATTATCGATATACACTATTCGAATGAGTCTTCTTGTGCCAGCCTGAGAAGACCCTGTTTCCTGTGTTGGCTGTTGACTTGTGTGATCAACTGGTGTAGGTGGGTCGTGTACAGGCGCAACATCATCTGTAAAAAAATACATTAGAAATTCTCAGAATGTGCATTTGAACTAATCAAGCATCTAATTAGTTATATGATATACCTATCACAGGAGCCCGTGAAGATGAAGGTTGAGCCTGGCTACTACTGGATGAGTGACCACTATAACCTCCACGAACCATATTCTAACAAATAACATATGTCATACAATACATTCAAATAATTCACATCAAGTATTACAATGCATTCAAGTCATTCACATCAAGCATTGCAATGCATTCAAATAATTCAAATCATTGACATCAAGTATTGCACTAATTCAAATCATTCGTTAATTGCATAAATTATAATACATTCAGATAATTGAAATCATTCACATCAAGTATTACAATGCATTCGAATCATTCGTATCAAGTATTACAATACATTCAAATAAAATTTTTAATCATTCACACCAAGTATTGCAATACAACTCACATCAAGTATTACAATGCATTTAAATAGAGGTTTGTAGTATAAGATTTTGCTCACTAGCTTGAGAATTCTTCCTCGTCACTAGTTTGACTTTCTTCTTCTTCTTCTTCTTCTTCTTCTTCTTCTTCTTCTTTTTCTTCATTGTTTGCCCATCCACTTGGTACATCATTTGGATCACATTCCTCTATGAATGTTTCATCAGCCAATGGAGATATGACATGCATATCATGCGCAACATCGTGACCATAAGCGAAGTCACAGACATCATCTGATTGATAGTAATCACTGTCTTCAGCTAACTCATCTTCCTGTAACTGATCATACTCGGGGTATAGTTTGGATTTCACCTTGCAAACTGCCCACCATTCATTTCTATCTGACTTTTTTATACTCGAATATGAAGTATAATAAACTTGTTGAGCTTGCGAGGCTAATATGAATGGTTCATATGTTCCAAACCTGGATTTATGATTCACCTCCACAATGCCTGAAGCTTTGTCGAGTCTTGTTGCAGTTGGATCAAACCAATGACACTTGAATATCGTAACCCTGTTATTCATGCCTAAGTAAGTCAACTCCATTATTTCCTCTATAACACCGTAGTAATCATGTTCATTTTAACCGTAGCTGCTACCCTTGACACACACGCCACTATTTATCGTTGATTTGTTTATACCGTAGTCTTTTGTATGGAATCGATAACCATTTACGATATACCCGTTGTAGCATTGCACAACTTTGGTCGGACCATTTTCTAAATCACATATTCCTTGATCTTTAACATCACCATTGCGAACCTACGCACAAACATAAACAATGATTGTGATCACGATCAATTAAGTAACTTAGTGTTGTTTATAAGTACAAAATTTATGTTAGCTTCTTTACCAACTGTTTCAACCACTCCACAAACATAGTTTCACGTTCTTTTTGTACTTCTGCATCAGTGAGATGTGAAACTTCGTTTTGCAACTCCAGATCAAATCGTCTGCAAACCACAAATACTTATATTACCGAGTCATGTATCCACATATAGAACATAAAAGGATTTATAATTGAGTTGCATATACATATACTTACTCGATGTATGGGTCGATCGCTGAGCAATTAAAAAGAATATAGATGTGTGCTGCATCTTGCTCTCGATCTGTCAATAGCCTTGATCGGCAATAACCAAATGCATGCCCAAGTGGTTGAAATATCGACAGCTTGTCAGCTACAGTTACTTGTTCTCCATCATCGTTACGGGGCGAGCATGTGTAACGTGTTGGAATATGAGGTTCGAAGTACATAGATGAGAAATTTGAAATCTCTTCTAAAGTGTACGCCTCACAAATAGAGCCTTCTACTCTTGCTTTATTACGAACCATTTTTTTTAGGTCGAACATGCATCTGACAAGAATATACATTTCAAATTTTAAATATCTATCATTAAAGAGACAAATATAAAAAAACATATACCTTTCAAATGGGTACATCCATCGATATTGCACAGGGCCACCAACCCTTAGTTCATATGGCAGATGTATGATCAAATGTTCCATAACATCGAAAAATGCTGGCGGAAATATCTTTTCTAACAGACAAACAGTGGTGATGACAGAGTCTTCGAGATTCTTTACATCTGATACAACGACCTCCGATGCGCACAATGTTCTGAAAAATCCGCTCAACTCAGACAATACCCCCCATATAGGTTTGTCTAACATATCATGGAATGCTAGGGGTATCAATCGTTGCATAAAGATATGACAATCATGGCTCTTCAACCCATATAACTGTCCATCGTTAATCTTCACAGCCCGAACAATGTTAGAGACATATCCATCTGGAAATCTCAGTTGTCTCAACCATTGACATACATGTTTTATTTGATCAGGTCCGAGCACGTACTTCGCCTTTGGTTTCAGTACTTTACCATTATACTCTTTGAGTTCCAATTCTGGTCTTTTACATATTAATTTTAAATCCATACGGGCCTTCGGATTATCCTTTGTTTTTCCTTTAATATTCATTACTGTATTGAACACATTATCAAACACATTTTTCTCTACATGCATCACATCCAAATTATGTCGTATCAATAGGGTCGGCCAATACGGTAGTTCCCAAAAAATAGATTTTTTTGTCCAATTGTGATCCTTCCCAAATCCACGGAAGGGTGTAGGACTGCGGGCATCTGTTAATACATCTGGAAAGTATCGCAATCTTCTTAGAATCTCTATGCCAGACAATCTTGAGGATGGACCTTCCGTTTCAGTTGTGCCTGCTGTAAATGCATTCTTTTGACGTCGGAACGGATAATCGCTGGGTAGAAATCAACGATGGCAATCAAACCAGCAAGGCTTCCTTCCATGCCTCAATCTAAAAGCTTTGGAATCCTCCATGCAGTACGGACAAGCCAACCTCCCATGTGTGCTCCAACCAGATAACATACCATATGCAGGGAAGTCACTGATTGTCCATAGAACAGCGGCCTTCATGTTGAAATTTTGTTTTTTGTGGGCATCATACGTGGTAACACCGTCATCCCACAATACTTTTAATTCATCAATCAATGGCCTTAGATATACATCAAGATTTTGGCCAGGTGAGGTCGGACCAGGGATCAACAGAGACAAGAAAAGATTTGGACGTTTCATACACAAGCTTGGTGGAATGTTGTGTGGAGTTACAAATACTGGCCAGCATGAGTATGGAGTTGATCTACCCCCAAATGGATTAAATCCATCTGTACATAGACCGAGTGTAACATTTCGCACTTCCATTGCGAAGTTCTGATGAGTACGATCAAAGTGCTTCCAAGCTTCAGCGTCAACAGGATGCGTGATCTTATTTTCATCGTGTCGAACTTTATTTGCATGCCATCTCATGTGTTTAGCTGTCTTTGAAGACATATACAATCGCTGCAATCTAGGAGTGATAGGAAAGTAGCAGAGCGACTTGTATGAAACTTCCTTTGATCTCGTGCTACCATTGCCTCTTGTCTTTGGCTTGAACCGAGGATGCCCACATGACGGGCATGATATGTCGTTTTCCTGCTCCTTGAAATACAACATGCAGTGATTTGGACAAGCATCAATCTTTTTGTAACCCATACCTAGAGCGTTGACCATAACTTTTGCACGATAGAAATTTTGTGGCAATTTCTCATCTTTAGGCAACATACTCTTCACAATCATGCACAAACGGTCAAAACATGATTGAATCAAATTATACTCGGACTTCAAATTCATTTGTTGAAGAACTGCAGACAAGATAGTGTGACTCTCACAACCGTTCCAAAGTGGCTCATCAGCATCTTTAAGTAAATCATAAAATCTACTAGCTGCATCGTTTGGTGATTCTTCATCTACGGCAGTTCTTACATCACTAGAACTCATAGCAGGACCCAGTTCTGTTCCTGCAGCATTAAATATCAAATTCGTATATGGATTATCGTGCACCACATTCACCCGTGCATCAAAATCGTTTCTAAATTCTTCTCCATGAAACGTCCAGTTCTGATAATCACTCACAAAACCCTTCCTGTATAGGTGATGTCTAATGCCATGAGGTTCTACAAATCGATTATTCTTACAAATCTTGCAGGGACACCTAATCCGACCTGTGGGATCTACCGTACTGACACTCGCCGTTGCAAATTCAATAAAACTATCGACACCATCCATATATTCATGCGATAACTCATTGTCCACTATCCTACGGTACATCCATTCACGGTTTGCAGTCATTCTGTCGTATGATGTTACGAATAGTATCCTAACGAATTAAGAAAAAAACAATCAGAATGCTACGATGAAGAAAATATCAAATTTATCATGTAATATACTATGTCAAACAATAACAAGAATTTTGATGCATGCATTGATAACTTAATATTTTCATGTGCAAACTATTAATGACACGATACAATCATTTGAAGCATGCTTTTATTATAAAATTTCACATGGAAGTCAAAATCAAATTGAAAGTAACTACATGCAAGCATGGATACAATTACATCAAACATTGCAATACATCATAATCATTCATATCAAATAAATGGCAAACATGTACCTGCAGCAAACACATTTCAATATCTCACTAACTACTACCATGCTTAGCATGGACTCCGTACTCCAAAAATAAGAACACTTCCATATTCCTACATTAAAATCATGCTCAGCATGATCTCCGAACTCCAACAAAGCAGTCCTAGATATCAACAACTAAGTGAGTGTGTGAACAATAAAGTGTTGCATTCAATAAATTAAATAACATGTGATGCGTTTGCATCACTTACTCACCACGGGTATTTACCCGATTTGCATTGTTTTTGTCATTTACTTACCACAGGTGGCCGAGCACGAGTTGGTTCCATTGAAAAATCTGCACAAAAACAAAACAAATTAAGTAACAAACTAACTAATCATGAAACAAGATGAAACACTAACTAAAAAAATTAAAACAAATTAAAACAACTCTAACTAATTGAAAGAAGAGAAAAGAAAAATAATATATATGTTAAGACAAATCTAACTAGAAGATGCTAATTTAACAAACCAGCTATAACATGTTGAACCAGTCGACTAACATAAAGTCATAGACAATTTCTAATCTGAACTACTTAGCAAAGGAATAGTAAATCAATCAATTAGTTTACTAGAAAAGATGTGAACTCTGTTTAACCACCACTATCATAAAGAATTCAAATAGCCCTAATCTAACTAACTGATTGTGAGAACATTAAATACCAATCTATCTAAGAAAAATATAATTATAAAAGACTAATAGATTGAAATACTCTAACTAACCAGATTTCAAGAAAACAAATTGAAGTAAAACTAACTACCAGTAGACATTAACAAACTAACAAATTGATAAAAATTTATGAACTACTCTAACTAGATGCCGGAACTGCCTTTCCGGCAGGGAAGGGGGTTAAACCCCCTGCCGGAAAGCACGGCAGGGGGTTAAACCCCCTGCCTTTCCGGCAGGGAAGGGGGTTAAACCCCCTGCCGGAAAGGCAGTTCCGGCATGGGGGGTTGACCCCCTGCCGTGCCTTTACGGCAGGGGGTCGACCCCCCATGCCTTTCCGGCAGGGGGTCGACCCCCCCTGCCGGAAAGCACGGCAGGGGGTTAAACCCCCTGCGTTTCCGGCAGGGAAGGGGCGTACAGCGTGAAGAAGAAGAAGAAGAAGAAGAAGATTACCTGCGCGTCGCCGGACGGTGGCGGGAGGTTGACGGGGAGCGGCAGCTGGCGAGCGCCGGCTGGCGAGCGGTGGACGGGGAGCGGCGGCTGGCGAGCGGCGGCGGCCGGACGGTGGCGAGAGCCGACGGGCGGCGGGAGGGAGCAATACAGCGAAACAGGAAAAAGAGAAAGAGGGATGGGATTAGGGATTTATGCGACATTTAGCGATGACTTAGCGACGGAATGTTTCCGTCGCTAAGCCGTCGCTAAACCAAAATACCAAAAAAGCGACGGAATATATTCTGTCGCTACGCCGTCGCTAATTAGCGACGACAGAGTTCCCTCTCTAAATCCATCGCTAAAATGGTGTTCTTGTAATAAAAAGTAGCGACAAAAACATGCAGTCGCGAATCCGTCGCTAAGTAGCGACAGATTAGCGATAAAAGTCGTTTCCTCGCTAATCCGTCGCGAATTAGCAACAGATTCTATCTCTAGCTAATCTGTCGCTAAGTAGCGACGGAAAAAATCCGTCGCTAATTTCCGTCGCTAATTAACAATTTTCTTGTAGTGTCCATTACCTAAAGTCTAGATACCACTAACACTATAATGTTTTTCACAACTAACCGCACTCATTCAAAACAGAAAATAGTCACTTACCTGCATGCATGACAATTCTTATGGCAACTACCCATAAAAAATGGCAAGGCTTTTATCATTGGGTAAGAGTAGTAGTCTGGCCATTTTTCATTCAGTTTTTGGCTGAAAAATAGCTAATGTGTCTGTTCCATTTTTTTCCTTTTTTATAAAAGGTCCATTTTTGTCTTTCTCGTTAGTCTAGCCACTGATTGGAAAATAGCTATGCTAATAACTGGTACTTTTTTTCTTGGTTTTTCGATTTTTAATTATGAAAACCCACATGTTTTGGGTTTGGCATTGAAACACTTGCAAACATGAAATTTCAGCAAAGCAGATTTGTCAAAAACCTAGTTTTGGGTTTTTTGAGCGCCCGCTTTTCTCATTGTCATCCAACTGGTAAAGAATTTCAGTTTCTACTAGAAAGACTTGACATTTTATGGTTGATACAACAATCCAGAGTGGAAATATGCTTGGATTATTCATGGAGTCAACCAGATCTTGACTTCACCAAATGGTGGTTTGAGAGTATTGAGCCAAAAGCAATGAGATCTTTTGCATTTTTCACAAAAAAGCTAATGAATGTTAGTTTTCCTAACAATTTCACTGGAGGGAGGATCAGCACATTGCCCCTGATCGTCCCTCCTACAAATGAGAGGACAAATGGATTGGACATCTGATCAAAATATGACATAGTAAGCTGGAAAAAGGTCCCTATGCTCTGACATATGGTACAGGAGGGTCTTATGCCGAACCATCCACCTGATGCATCCGGACTTTGAGAATCAATCCACATTTTAGGAGAGAATTTGGACCAAGTAACCCTAGGAGTCATAGTACGGATCCAAATCATAAGTAAAGTCCGAATGTTGGATACTTTACAGATTGGATCATTATTTTTTGTGAATATTTGGAGCTATGTCAAATCCAGTGCCTTGTGCTTCTATACATATGACTTGCCAATCGTTTTTGCTGTAATGCAAGTCTGAGTGCGATCCTGGTGTCCCATGTACCACGTTGAAGCGCCAACAGGCGGAGAGATGCTTCACGCTTCGAGAATGTTGAAGCTCAGAGTTGCGATCCTTCTCCTATCTTCGGTTCATGCACTTAGCACCAACTACTATATCGGCCGCCGTTGCGACAACACTGCCAACTACACCGCAGGAAGCACGTTCGAGCGCAACATGAGGCGCATCTTTGCCACTATGGCCTCCGATGCTCTGCCCTCTGGTTTCTCCAACACTAGCATGGGTCAAGAATCCGACCGAGTCTATGGCCTCGCCCTGTGTAGGGTTGACATTCCCAGCGATGAGTGTCAGAGATGCATCACCAATTCTGCAACTCAAGTCGTCAATTACTGCCCCAAAGCAACGGCCGCCATGACATCGTATGAACAATGCGTTTTTCGTTACTCTAACACAAACTTTTTCAGTATCCTCAGCGTCAAAGGTGCAGGAAATTGGCGTTGGACTGACCGCAACGCATCTGACCCTTCTCTGTTAAGAAAAAAGTTGCATGCTCTGCTAAGTAATCTGACTTCTACGGCGACCACCGACTCTTCAAGGCTCGAGTTCGCCACTGGAGAGATCGGGTACAAGGAGAGAGAGGGTGGTGTATGTTCGCCCCCGATGATTCACTGAATCCCACGTCTGTGTTCCGGGCTTTGAATGAGCACCACGTATACAAGCACATGGGGCTCGTATTCCCGTGTATGTTGAAATAACTTTGCATCGGACTCTGGTGTTGTTGCAAAGACTTAAGTACCCTTTCTTGCTATTCTTCTCATAAAGTGATGGTTTGAGAAAATAACAAAAATGTCCTTCATTCAAAAAAGAAAAAACAATCAGTTCAAAAAAAGGACAAACATGTCCTCCATCCAGAAAGTCGAGGATGATGTTGACTCTTCAAAGTCTTCTTCTACTTTCTGTTCAAAAAAAGGACAAACATGTCTTCTTCTTCTTTCTCCGTAAAACACTGTAAAACCCTCTCTCTCTCTAGAGAAGAAATCAAGGGAAACAAAGAGTTCTTCCTGGAGAAGGCCATGAACATCAACCCTCTCACTCTCTCTCCCTTCTCTCTCTACTTCTGTGCACATCCAACAGACGATCCTACATTGCTCCATCGTCATCTTCTTCTTCTTCCTTCTTCATAAAACACTGTAAAACCCTCTCTCTCTCTCTAGAGAAGAAATCAAGGGAGGTAAAGGGTTCCTCCTGGAGAAGGCCATGAACAACAACCCTCTCACTCTCTCTCCCTTCTCTCTCTACTTATGTGCCTGATTTAGAGGTTTTGCCCTTACAGGAGGGGGGTCCGGGGGTTCATCCCAGCATGGGTAGCATCATTCAACTAAATGAGTTGTAGATCCTGATTCAGAGTTTTTACCCTTATAGGAGAGGGGTCTGGGGGCGCCTCCCAACGTGGGTAGCATCATTCAACTTGAAGAGTTGTGGAGTCTGATTCAAAGTTTTTACCCTTACAGAAAAGGGGGGTCTGAGGGCTCCTCCCAGCGTGGGTAGCATCATTCAACTTGATGAGTTGTGGAGTCTGATTCAAAGTTTTTACCCATTCATATTTTAAGGCATTAGATCTCATGTTTGAACATCCACACATGTGCAGTTTGCTTTCATCATGTTCAGTTGCTTTCTAGATTATACTTTGAATTCTGGTACATTTTAGATCTATCGATTTGTATGTAACCAGAGCTCATTTTAATCTGAAGTTTTTACTGCAACTTCATGCAAATGTCTTCATGCTCTCCACTAAAACTCAGATCATTCTGAGTTTGTTGGACTCACTTTAAAAATCGAGATTCAAAACCTGTTATTTTGCACCGTCAGGATTTTAGCATAATCAGGACCAACTTGCGAAAGTGATTTCTCCCTAACTAGAGATGATCTTTCCAATCCGTAAAAAGGGTTGTTTTCTAAATTAAATTTAGTTTGTTCATACTAAATTTCAGTGATTTCTATGGTGTTTTCATACCAGTTTTGGGTAAAAAACTATAACCCTGTCACCCTGTGTCATTTTAACGGCTTAGATTTTGATCCATTTTGTTTGAATTTTATTTTCCTAATGAGAGATCATTTTTCAATTCTGTAAAACGGGTTCTCTTTGTTTATGTGTCTAGTTCATCCCTGTAAATTTTTAGAATTTTTCATGGTCAATTACTATTTTATTTTGATTAAATACCATAACCTTGTATCCAGATTTTATAAATGTTCTGTTTTTTGCCCCCATATCATGACTGTTGTAGCAATTCTTCAACAAATCGTTATTTGATTGGCAATATTCTTCAGCAAATTATTGTTATGATTTTTTTGAGTCTCTAATGAGTCCCTACTATGATTTATAGTATTTTTGGGTCTCCAACGAGCCTCACAATGATTTATAGTGTTGTCCGATCTTTTAACTATGATTTATAGTGCTTTGGGGTCTCCAACGAACCCCACAACAATTTGTAGTGTTTTTCAGTCTTTTAACTATGATTTATAGTGTTTTCGGGTCTCTAACGAGACCCACAACGATTTATAGTGTTGCTGGACCTCGCTATAGCGATTTGTAGTGTTTCTCGCTAAACACTATAGCGATTTGTGATACAAATCGCTATCCAAATCAGGACCAACTTGTCAGGGTCATATCTCCCTAACCAGAGATCGGATTTCAAATCCGTAAAAAGTGGTGTCTTTGGTATGAAGTCTAGTTTATTCCTGTAAATTTTAAGCAATTTCTATAGTCATTGTTACCCCATTTAGATATAAAATCAGACCCCTATCAGTCTGCCTTATTTGAGTGACATAGGTTTTTATTTTATTTTGTAAGAGTCATATCTCCCCAATGGAAGATCATTTTTAGAATCCGTAAAAAGGGTTTTCTTCCTCTATGTGTCTAGTTTATATCTAAAAAGTTTTATAACTTTTTATGCTAATTTGATATTTCAAATCTATTAAAAACCGAGACATGTTATAAAATGTTATAAAACTTAAAAAGTTTGAAACTTCCTCTATGTGTCTCGATTTTTAACATTTTTGAAATATTAAATGAGCATAAAAAGTTATAAAACTTTCCAGATATAAACTAGACACATAAGGAAAGAAAACCCTTTTTACGGATTTGAAAAATGATCTTTTGTTGGGGAGATATGACTCTTACAAAATGAAATAAAAACCTATGTCACTCAAATAAGGCAGACTGATAGGGGTCTGGTTTTAGATCCAAATGGGGTATCAAATTACCATATAAATCACTGAAAATTTACAGGAATAAACTAGACTTCATAACTAAGACACCACTTTTTACGGATTTGAAATCCGATATCTGGTTAGGGAGATATGACCCTGACAAGTTGGTCCTGATTCGGATAGCGATTTGTATCACAAATCGCTGTAGTGTTTATTGAGAAACACTACAAATCGCTATAGCGAGGTCCAGCAACACTATAAATCACTGTGGGTCTCGTTAGAGACCCGAAAATACTATAAATCATAGTTAAAAGACCGAAAAACACTACAAATCGTTGTGGGGCTTGTTTGAGACCCTAAAGCACTATAAATCATAGTTAAAAGATCGGACAACAATATAAATCATTGTGAGGCTCGTTGGAGACCCAAAAATACTATAAATTATAGTAGAGACTCATTAGAGACTCAAAAAAATCATAACAACAATTTGCTGAAGAATATTGCCAATCAAATAACGATTTGTTGAAGAAGTGCTACAACAGTCATGATATGGGGGCCAAAATCAGAACATTTATAAAATCTGGATACAAGGTTCTGGTATTTAATCAAAATAAAATAGTAATTGACCATGAAAAATTCTGCAAATTTACAGGGATGAACTAGACACATAAACAAAGAGAACCCGTTTTACAGAATTGAAAAATAATCTCCCATTAGGAAAATAAAATTCAAACAAAATGGATCAAAATCTGAGCCATTAAAATGACACAGGGTGACAGGGTTATGGTTTGTGACCCGAAACGGGTATGAAACACCATAGAAAATGCTGAAATTTGGTATGAACAAACTAGATTCAATTTAGAAAACCACCCTTTTTTACGGATTTGAAAGATCATCACTGGTTAGGGAGAAATCACTTTCGCAAGTTGGTCCTGATTCTGCTAATATCTTGACGGTGCAAAATAATAGGTTTTGAATCTCGATTTTTAAAGTAGACCAAACAAACTCAGAATAATCTGATTTTTGGTGGAGAGCATGAAGACATATGCATGAAGTTGCAGTAAAAAATTCAGATTAAAATGAGCTCTGGTTACATACAAATTGATAGATCTAAAATGCACCAGAATTCAAAGTATAATCTAGAAAGCAACTGAACATGATGAAAGCAAACTACACATGCGTGAATGTTCAAAAATGAGATCTAATGCCTTAAAATATGAATGGGTAAAAACTTTGAATCAGACTCCACAACTCTTCAAGTTGAATGATGCTACCCACGCTGGGAGGAGCCCCCAAACCCCCCTCCTGTAAGGGCAAAAACTCTAAATGAGGCTCCACAACTCATCAAGTTGAACGATGCTACAGTTAGTGTGCAGGTCAGTCGGTGTTTGATGGAGAAATGTTGGATCGTTTGTTGGATGTGCACAGAAGTAGAGAGAGAAGGGAGAGAGAGTGAGATGAGGTTTTACCCCTCTCTTGTAAGGGTAAAAACTCTGAATCAGGATCTACAACTCATTTAGTTGAATGATGATACCCACGCTGGGAGGAGCCCCCAAACCCTCCTCCTGTAAGGGTAAAAACTCTGAATGAGGCTCCACAAGAGTCAATGTACAGGTCAGTCGGTGCTTGATGGAGCACTATATGATCTTCTAATGGATGTGCACAGAAGCAGAAATAGAAGGGAGAGAGAGAGTGAGAGAGTTGATGTTCATGGCCTCCTCCAGGGGAGATTTATTTCTCGGATAATCCTGCAGTGCAGAGACTAGGTCTTAAATAATCATCTTCGGGGCACTTAAGTATTTACAACCACTCATTTTCAAGAACCGTCATTTTTTTTTGCACCAATGAGGAGAGGGTACTTAAGTCTTTGCAATCGCATCAAACTCCAACGCTAATTAATGCTGACAAACATGGGGATACGAGACGCACATGCTTACATACGTGGTGCTCTTTGGGACCCCCGATCATGAGATGTAGCTAACTGTCCTGTTTGGGGGGGGGGGGGGGACATATAACCTGCTTTGGGGTACATGGGTCAACAAAAGATATACGGTCTGGTTCAGTGCACGAGGGACATGAGCCTCGGCAATTGCAAGTTGTGTTTGAACAACACTATCTCTTTAATCCCGTCATACTGCTATGACTCGGAGGGTTGTGAAGTTGTAATGGAAAGCTGCCGTCTGAGGTTCGACACCAACGTCTTCTACAATCCCACACCAACTATTCCTCTGAATAATACTTCCATTGCAGGCCAGTCAGTCTCTCTTGTATACGTGGTGTATGTTCGCCCCCGATGATTCACTGAATCCCACGTCTGTGTTCGGGGCTTTGAATGAGCACCACGTATACAAGCACATGGGGCTCATATTCCCGTGTAAGCTGACATAACTTTGCATCGGACTCTGGTGTTGTTGCAAAGACTTATGTAACGACCCAACTCCTTCCTTTTAAAAAATGCAAGAATTTTTTTTTTTTTTCAGAAACCTTCCCAAGGATCTGGGGTCCTCACAGTTCCACTTTCCATTGGATATCCCATCACCACAATTATACTGAAAATCATAATCCATGAGTAGTAACACCAACCATTTATTTATGAACCGAAGCAAATTGTTATTACCATTCTTTATCCAAGCAACGAGTACAAGAACTGAAGAAAACAATGAAGTCAAAAGCAAAATTAAAACCCCTCTGCCACTGCCGAAACTATCTAACCCAAAATGTGAACCTCGTCCATCCTCAGTTAACAACCCATCCCTCACTGCTCTCCATTTCCTGTAAACCAACGAAGTAGAAGGGTCAGAACAAAATTCTGAGCACTGCTATTTCAAGGAAATTAGGTGAGACAAAGATCATGAATAAGGTTTCATATGTTGGTTTGAGTGAATGCAGATACAACCAATGTGCAACATTTTGACCAAGCATATATGTGATAGATTGTGCATACTCACAGCTAAAGAACAGTAACACATAGCAATACCAAACCATATCAACATGCTCTTAAGAAATGAATTGCATACATTTACCATATTATGAACTAGAGATCATTTCAAATTATGCATGACTTAGTGCAAAGAAGAAAATGCATGACTTCCTTATTATCTTACCTTTAAGTTTGAGTTTTTTTTCCATATGCATGACCTTATTTAATGCGTACAACTTTAAGTTTCTCTTTTAAATTCCCATCGCCCGCGGATACACCAAACGGGTAAAATCCCCGAGGTCAAGTAGGTTCCCAGGGTAGATTAGTACACAAATTGGTATTTTATTACTGGGTTCCAACCTAGCCCTCGACCGAGTCACCCTCGGAACATTAGATCTCCACATCTAATGTCGGGGACACATGGGACACCCCACGCCCACAAGTGCCACTTCCTTTGGTACCAAACAAGTTCACAGCTGTGACCAACACCATCACTCCCGGGTAAAGTGGCGGGTTCTCCCTAAAACCGTGGCCAGGAGAAAGAACCTCCACATCGGGTTCTGGGGACCAAATTCATGCACACGGAGTTTTTGTATCCTCACAGTCTCCCCAGGACTGGAAACTCTAAGATCATCATTCTTCAGATGGAAGACCTCAGATCAAACGTTACACTGTTCTTTATTATGTTTTTATTTAATTCAGTTCTAAATTTTGCAACACCCTATGCAAAGGTGAAGTGTAAAGCTCGCATACACCCCTGCGAGAACTCATATGGGATTCCCGCCCACGAATACCATATGAACAGTGTAGTAGTGTGCCACCATCTTACGTTGTGTAAGTGATGCAGCCAATGTGGAAACAAAACCAACTTTCTTAATAAAGTGCACCAATTACCACACCATATGCATGTACTATCCATGTACAAGTGTCTCCATGACACCCCCTACCTCTTATGCATTCATCCATTGTTCATAAATTCATGACAACAATCCATGCATGATATCACATTTTAAAACCCACATTGATCCATATATGCACATGAGGCATTAAACAATACATACTTCCATGTAACATGCCACATATTTCAACAAGCATTCATGATTAACACAAACAACAGTATACTAACCAAGCTCACATTTAACTATCATGAAATGAAATGCTATCATTCATCCATCCATCAACAATTGTGTAAATCCCAGCACCCACTATGAGAAGTAGTTAGGCTTGCCACACTCGTCCTTTCATCCTACTGTCTAAGTGGTCCACCCTACTTAGACTGCTGGCTGGAATTGGATCATCCAGCACATCCCTGATCATGTTACTGCACACACCATCTTAAAACGAAAGAAAAGAATAAACAATCTATTCCCCTACGACTGGTGGCTCTATAACGAAGAAAACACCATTAGTAGCCGACTGTTGAGAGACAGTAGTAGCATTTAGAAAAAAAATGCTAATAATGGCAGCCATCGGTACCCATTGAAGGTATCCAACGGGTCAGGCTGCTGTCATGCCTGTTACAACATCTATGCAACCCTTGTACCCAACCTTTTCTATTATAGGATAACAGATTTGACACAGCAACCATAATCTTCCATTATTTTCTCTAAATTTCAAGAATACAATGTGTAAATTCAGACACAGCAAAATTCTCATGCATGCAGCAATAACATATTTAACTTCATCGAGTGAATGGCAAGAATCATGATCTAAATACACCCTCAACTTCATCGAGTTTTTCAGCTTTTAAACTACCATTTCCACGTTATATTCTAAGCAAATATTTTCAGAATACCAAAGAAAATAACATGTTATATATACCGTAATCTACTACAAATTAGAGCACACGAGATATAGCAAAAACCCCTAGCTTAACGCACTCACACACACCCAGCCTGTGCTCATCGATTTCCAAGCTAAAGAACCCCCAAATCCGGGGTATTCCAAGCAAGAACTGGGCTGCCGTAACCGGCTGTCTTCGCCCTTCACCGATCCCATGTCAGCAAAAAAAATGAAAATCCTAGGGTTTAGGGTTGGACCAGCCTTATCCCCCAACCCGGATCGTTACCCCTAAACCCCTCTTTTTATTTCTTGAAAGAAAACCCCCGTAACAGTCCGAAATCCTATCCCCATAACCTCCCTCTCCTCAAACCCTCAAACAAGATCGAACCCACGTTCGATCCCTCATCCATTTCCGAGAATAGCCGTACCTTTTTACGATGACTTTTCCGGTAGCTGGAGGCTCCCGTCGCGAAGAGGTGCAGGCTAATGGCGTTTCCCCCTACTGTCGTGAGGGAAGATCCTCACAAGAGCCTTGCTGGGGGCGGATGGTCGAAGCTCCTGTCGTGAAGGGCTCCTTCCTCCATTGTGTGCGCACCAATCGTGAGAGGGAGGGAGGTCGAGTGGGAGAAAACAAAAACCTGAATGTGGGGCTTCCCCTCCCTTTTAATGCCGAGCTCCCCCCCCCCCCCCCCCCGCCTTTCCTCCTCCTACCGAGAAAAGAGGGGTTGGTTACGTTCTGCGTAACCCCCCTTTCACCCTCTCGACTTCTTGAAATGCAAGAATCGTGTTTGAGTCACGATTCTTGATTTTTATTTTATAAGGCTCGCACTCGGGTCCGGGTCCAAACCCTGCGACACGCAACACCCGATCCAACATATGCTTGGATCTGGGTCTTTTTGTGCTAACGGATCCTCAGTTGGATCCTTGCGGGTCCAACTGTGGATTCGACCCTAATACTTAAGTATTTACCTAATTACATTTATTATAAAAATCTAAATTTAACACCCATTTATTGATTCCTACATGGGTCCGGATATCGGGTCCTAGACCCAAATCGACTAAGTATACCCTATTTCTTCCGGATATTACAACTTAAGTACCCTTTCTTGCTATTCTTCTCATAAAGTGATGGTTTGAGAAAATGACAAAAATGCCCTTCATTCAAAAAAGAAAAAACAAACAGTTCAAAAAAAGGACAAACATGTCCTCCATCCAGAAAGTCGAGGATGATGTTGACTCTTCAAAGTCTTCTTCTTTTTCTATTAAAAAAAAGGACAAACATGTCTTCTTCTTCTTTCTCCGTAAAACACTATAAAACCCTTTCTCTCTCTAGAGAAGAAATCAAGGGAAACAAAGAGTTCTTCCTGAAGAAGGCCATGAACATCAACCCTCTCACTCTCTCTCCCTTCTCGCTCTACTTCTGTGCACATCCAACAGACGATCCTACATTGCTCCATCGTCATATTCTTCTTCTTCCTTTTTCTTAAAACACTGTAAAACCCTCTCTCTCTCTCTCTAGAGAAGAAATCAAGGGAGGTAAAGGGTTCCTCCTGGAGAAGGCCATGAACAACAACCCTCTCACTCTCTCTCCCTTCTCTCTCTACTTATGTGCCTGATTTAGAGGTTTTGCCCTTACAGGAGGGGGGTCCGGGGGTTCATCCCAGCGTGGGTAGCATCATTCAACTAAATGAGTTGTAGATCCTGATTCAGAGTTTTTACCCTTATAGGAGAGGGGTCTGGGGGCTCCTCCCAACGTGGGTAGCATCATTCAACTTGAAGAGTTGTGGAGTCTGATTCAAAGTTTTTACCCTTACAGAAAAGGGGGGTCTGAGGGCTCCTCCCAGCGTGGGTAGCATCATTCAACTTGATGAGTTGTGGAGTCTGATTCAAAGTTTTTACCCATTCATGTTTTAAGGCATTAGATTTCATGTTTGAACATCCACGCATGTGCAATTTGCTTTCATCATGTTTAGTTGCTTTCTAGATTATATTTTGAATTCTGGTGCATTTTAGATCTATCGATTTGTATGTAAACAGAGCTCATTTTAATCTGAATTTTTTACTGCAACTTCATGCATATGTCTTCATGCTCTCCACCAAAAATCAGATCATTCTGAGTTTGTTTGATTCACTTTAAAAATCAAGATTCAAAACTTGTTATTTTGCACCGTCAGGATTTTAGCAGAATCAGGACCAACTTGCGAAAGTGATTTCTCCCAAACCAAAGATGATCTTTCTGATCCGTAAAAAAGGTTGTTTTTAAATTGAATCTAGTTTGTTCATATTAAATTTCAGCGATTTCTATAGTGTTTTCATACCAGTTTAGGGTCAAAATCCATAACCCTGTCACCCTGTGTCATTTTAACAGCTCAGATTTTGATTCATTTTGTTGGAATTTTATTTTCCTAATGGGAGATCATTTTTCAATTCTGTAAACAGGGTTCTCTTCGTTTATGTGTCTAGTTCATCCCTATAAATGTTCAGAATTTTTCATGGTCAATTACTATTTTATTTTGATTAAATACCATAACCTTGTATCCAGATTTTATAAATGTTCTGATTTTGGCCCCCATATCATGACTGTTGTAGCACTTCTTCAAAAAATCGTTATTTGATTGACAATATTATTCAGCAAATTATTGTTATGATTTTTTTGAGTCTCTAATGAGTTCCTACTATGATTTGTAGTATTTTTGGGTCTCCAACGAGCCTAACAATGATTTATAGTGTTGTCTGGTCTTTTAACTATGATTTATAGTGCTTTGGGGTCTCCAACGAGCCCCACAACGATTTGTAGTGTTTTTCGGTCTTTTAACTATGATTTATAGTGTTTTCGAGTCTCTAACGAGACCCATAGCGATTGATAGTGTTGCTGGACCTCGCTATAGCGATTTGTAGTATTTCTCGCTAAACACTACAACGATTTGTGATACAAATCGCTATCCGAATCAGGACCAACTTATCAGGGCCATATCTCCCTAACCATAGATCGGATTTCAAATCCGTAAAAAGTGGTGTCTTTGTTATAAAATCTAGTTTATTCTTGTAAATTTTCAATAATTTATATGGTCATTTGATACCCTATTTGGATCTAAAGCCAGACCCCTATCAGTCTGCCTTATTTGAGTGATATAGGTTTTTATTTCATTTTGTAAGAGTCATATCTCCCAACGGAAGATCATTTTTCAAATCCGTAAAATGGGTTTTTTTCTTCTATGTGTCTAATTTATATCTGAAAAGTTTTATAACTTTTTATGCTCATTTGATATTTCAAACCTGTTAAAAACCGAGACATGTTATAAAATGTTATAAAACTTAAAAAGTTTGAAACTTCCTCTCTGTGTCTCGATTTTTAACATCTTTGAAATATTAAATGAGCATAAAAAGTTATAAAACTTTCCAGATATAAACTAGACACATAGAGAAAGAAAACCCTTTTTACGGATTTGGAAAATGATCTTTTGTTGGGGAGATATGACTCTTACAAAATGAAATAAAAACCTATGTCACTCAAATAAGGCAGACTGATAGGGGTCTGGTTTTAGATCCAAATGGGGTATCAAATTACCATATAAATCGCTGAAAATTTACAGGAATAAACTAGACTTTATAACTAAGACACCACTTTTTACGGATTTGAAATCCGATATCTGGTTAGGGAGATATGACCCTGACAAGTTGGTCCTGATTCGGATAGCGATTTGTATCACAAATCGCTGTAGTGTTTATTGAGAAACACTACAAATCGCTATAGCGAGGTCCAGCAACACTATAAATCGCTGTGGGTCTCGTTAGAGACCCGAAAATACTATAAATCATAGTTAAAAGACCGAAAAACACTACAAATCGTTGTGGGGCTTGTTTGAGACCCTAAAGCACTATAAATCATAGTTAAAAGATCGGACAACAATATAAATCATTGTGAGGCTCGTTGGAGACCCAAAAATACTATAAATTATAGTAGAGACTCATTAGAGACTCAAAAAAATCATAACAACAATTTGCTGAAGAATATTGCCAATCAAATAACGATTTGTTGAAGAAGTGCTACAACAGTCATGATATGAGGGCCAAAATCAGAACATTTATAAAATCTGGATACAAGGTTCTGGTATTTAATCAAAATAAATTAGTAATTGACCATAAAAAATTCTGAAAATTTACAGGGATGAACTAGACACATAAACTAAGAGAACCCGTTTTACAGAATTGAAAAATGATCTCCCATTAGGAAAATAAAATTTAAACAAAATAGATCAAAATCTGAGCTGTTAAAATAATACAGGGTGACAGGGTTATGGTTTTTTACCCAAAACGGGTATGAAAACACCATAGAAATCACTGAAATTTGGTATAAAAAAACTAGATTTAATTTAGAAAACAACCCTTTTTACGGATCAGAAAGATCATCTTTGGTTAGGGAGAAATCACTTTCGTAAGTTAGTCCTGATTCTGCTAAAATCCTGACGGTGCAAAATAACAGGTTTTGAATCTCGATTTTTAAAGTGGACCAAACAAACTCAAAATGATTTGATTTTTGGTGGAGAGCATGAAAACATATGCATGAAGTTGAAGTAAAAAATTCAGATTAAAATGAGCTCTGGTTACATACAAATCGATAGATCTAAAATGCACTAGAATTTAAAGTATAATCTAGAAAGCAACTGAACATGATGAAAGCAAACTGCACATGCGTGAATGTTCAAAAATGAGATCTAATGCCTTAAAATATGAATGGGTAAAAACTTTGAATTAGACTCCACAACTCTTCAAGTTGAATGATGCAACCCACGTTGGGAGGAGCCCCCAAATCCCCCTCCTATAAGGGCAAAAACTCTAAATCAGGCTCCACAACTCATCAAGTTGAACGATGCTACAGTTAGTGTGCAGGTTAGTCGGTGTTTGATGGAGAAATGTTGGATCGTTTGTTGGATGTGCACAGAAGTAGAGAGAGAAGGGAGAGAGAGTGAGATGAGGTTTTACCCCTCTCTTGTAAGGGTAAAAACTCTGAATCAGGATCTACAACTCATTTAGTTGAATGATGATACCCACGCTGGGAGGAGCCTACAAACCCTCCTCCTGTAAGGGTAAAAACTCTGAATCAGGCTCCACAAGAGTCAATGTACAGGTCAGTCGATGCTTGATGGAGCAATGTATGATCTTCTAATGGATGTGCACAGAAGCAGAAATAGAAGGGAGAGAGAGAGTGAGAGGGTTGATGTTCATGGCCTCCTCCAGGAGAGATTTCTTTCTCGGATAATCCTGCAGTGCAGAGACTGGGTCTTAAATAATCATCTTCGGGGCACTTAAGTCTTTACAACCACTCATTTTCAAGAACCGTCATTTTTTTTTTGCACCAATGGAGGAGAGGGTACTTAAGTCTTTGCAATCGCATCAAACTCCAACGCTAATTAATGCTGACAAAATGGGGATACGAGACACACATGCTTACATACGTGGTGCTCTGCCTGTAATGCTTACCCCCGATCATGAGATGTAGCTAACTGCCCTGTTCGGGGGGGAAACATATAACCTGCTTTGCCTTATAGCCTTTTTGCAAAATGATCCCTGTCAGTCCTCGCATTTCTCACTGTTATTATCCTCTTGTCAACAACTGTGAGTTTGGCCATGGTGAAACACTGACCTTGGTTTACTGTCAATGCCCATGGTCAAATAGTTGTTATTGTATTAATTTTTTGCAAATTAGTCCTTGCCTTATTCACAATTTGCAAATTAGTCCTGTAAAAAAAAAAATCATTAGGGGCCAACCTTTTGCCTGTAATTCTAAATATAAGCCTAACTTTTCCTGTAAACATTAAATAGAGATATATTGTCAGCATCTGTCATCTTGGAAAACGTGACTACTTTTTGTTTTCTTGTATTGTCCCTTGAAATTTAGGAGTACTCAATCATCCTGGTAAAAAGAGCAGCGTGGTGAAAGTATAATATTAAATAAAGGCCTTTGTTTGCCAGTTTCCAGGAAAATAAAAGGCCATATTTGTAATCTTAAAAAATGTGAGGCCCATATTTGAAATTAAGGGTAAAAGGTTGGCACATAAATAGAATTTTTCATAAAATGAGACCTTTACAATAAATTAAGTCTATCGCGTCTCTTCCAGAATTGATACCAATTTATTTCAATAACATAAAAAGAAATCGTGTTTGACACAACCATTCAATCCAGAAAACTTCTTTTCTTGAGTGTTTTCAACATAATTTTTTTTTAGGGAACATAATAAAATATCATGAAAGCATAAATAGCGTATAACAGTTTACATCAATATTGAGTGATGAGATATCACACCCTTAGAATAATATAAAGATGTGCATCCCCTAACTAGAAGAGCGTCAACCGACGCAACCGAAATGGTGGGCAGTTTCAAGTTGCGATCCAGCTCCTCCCTAACCAGTCCAAAGATTGCCCCAGCCACTTAAGCGTAGCCCTTTCCTTCAGCTTCCATTTAATTTTGCATAACATGGACGGAAGACAGAAAGAGTAGTCCTTGAAGATGCGTTGATCCATCCAAGCGTACTTTCAACGATCACCTTTTTTAGCTCCCACCATAAGATTAGCCAGGTTGAGGTTTGCTGTGGATTAGACTACAGAGGTAAAGCTGGAATTAAAGTTCTTTCACTGAGTAAAGTTACACTTCAGTTTGTTTAGATTCCTTAGCACTACTTTTTTTTCTGTTATTTTCGAAGGAAGATAAACATTATTGTTAGGCTTAAAATGCAGGGGATAAACCCAGAAATTTGTTGAGAGTTGTTACTGTCATCAGCTCCACCATTTTCGTCGGTGTACTTGTCGTCAGCATTTGCGCCATATTCCTGCGTCGGGAAAGGAAAAGAAACCTAGGTATGCATCAGAGGCTGAATACCATTTATATGTATTCTTTTCATATTCCATCTCTTCCTACTTAGCTTCTTTTTATGACAGAAAAACGGAGATACAATGATGACATCTCGCTGCTTTTTACGGAAAGCCTAGGAAAGCAGGAGGCAGACCAAGAGTTGCCACTGGTCAGCCTAAAGACTATACAAGATTCAACTGACAACTTCAGTGAGGAGAATAAGCTAGGACGAGGTGGATTTGGCCCTGTTTACAAGGTACGTTGATTTACACAGTGGTTTGCTAGCTTACATTTTTTGTGGAGGACTAGATATGCTCTGTTTACAAGGTAGGTTAAGTGACTACACTATGGCTTGCTTACATTTTGTGGACTGTCAAATGACCCGATATCTCATATCAGGGTAGTTTTCGTAGTGGACAACAAATAGCAGTGAAAAGGCTTTCACAAAGCTCCGGGCAAGGACTAACGGAGTTTATGAATGAAGTCAAATTGATAGCAAAACTTCAACATAAAAACCTGGTTAGGCTCTTGGGTTGCTGCATAGACAACGAGGAAAAGTTGCTCGTATATGAATACATGCCAAACAAAAGCCTTGATATCTTTCTTAATGGTTGTATTCTCTCTCTCTCTCTCTCTCTCTCTCTCTCTCTCTCTCTCTGCACATTTGCACAGTGTTAATTATTTTCTTTTTGGAATGGTGTTTAGATTCCAAAAAGCGTTTGTTGTTGAATTGGGAGATGCGATTTGGTATCATCATGGGGATTGCAAGGGGGATTCTTTATCTTCATCAAGATTCTCGACTCAATATCATTCATAGAGATCTCAAAGCAGGCAATGTCTTGTTAGATGAGCATATGAATCCCAAAATTTCTGACTTCGGAATGGCAAGGATTTTCTGTGGAAATCAGGGTCAAGCAAATACTAAAATTATTGCTGGAACATAGTAAGTGCAAGATTTAATTAAAATATTTGTGAAGTTTACCACACTTGATTCTACATCTTCCCTCTTAGTCTGACCAGAAAAATGCTTTAGTGAGCTTTTACTTGTTTTAGTAGTCAAGGAACCCCATGCCTCATAGCATACTTTTATTCTTTGTCCTTCCAATTATCTCTAATATATCTTCTGACTCTACGTGCACGCCTAGCTAGGGGTTGGTAACTGGCTGGGCGGCCAGATGGGCCAAGCCGCCCCCCCATGGGACGGGTTTGGGTCAAGGTTTTAGGTCCGAGCCCGTTATATACGTGGGTCGGGTTCGGGTCAGCCCGCGGTCTACCGGGCCTGCCCGACCAGCCTGATTTATTTATTAATTTTTAATAATATAAAAATTAAAAAATATAATTAATTACATAGTAACTTGGTAACTATTATTATTTACTTAATTAGTTGCATTAATTTTATAAAAACTAGAAAGATAATTTGTTTGGTACTTGGAAACTTGTTAATTATTTATTATTTACCTAATTAGTAGCACTAATTAATTGGGATTGGGCTGGGCTGGGGCCAGCCCTCCCCACTTCACATTGGCCCATTTGGCCAATGGGCTGGGTCATGGGATGCTAAACTTGAGCCCATTAAAAACCAGGTCCGGGCAAGGCTGCACTTAAATCCTGGTGGGCCGAGCTCTAAATGGGCCCGAGCCTGGCCCGATGCCCACCCCTACGCCTAGCCAATGCATGACCCGATCCAATTGAGTCCACTATAATGTACTTTGATTGCATTAGTATTGGTTTGGTGCTTTCTTTCTTTTTCTTTTTACTTAGATTGGATCATTGGTAAGCAAGATTCAAATCCACGATCTTAGCCACACCTTAGGCTATAAAATGTGAAGGCCTTTGTAACTCGCATTATCTATGTTCATTTTCTCGATGCTTTAGCAATAGAATTGAGAGTGCTTTGGGAGGATTCTCACCTCCAATTCAGACAATTAGCTCATGATCCCTAGTCCTTCACCACTAGAGATTAGGAGAATAAACTCCATTTTGCTCCATCACACACCTTTCACTCTAGCCAATCCTCCTAATTACTCATTTTCATTGCAATTCACCATCATTCTCTAACAATTCCATACCATTTAGAGTCAAAATCCTACCATTTTTGTATTAGAACAGTTAGATGCCTTATTCAACATATAAAACACCAAAACAATTGCAAGCAAGATAAAAAAATCTCCGAAAAATAGAGTATGTGATTTCTCTATAGTAACCAATCTCTCTTGCAAAGGCAATTCCACATGAAAACTAATTTCAATGACAATATCAAGCACCAAATTGGTAAAATTCATGGAGATCAAGATTAGATCATGTGTGGATTGTGTAGTAGCAACAAATCTAATGCAAATTTAGCAAGGCCCATGAGGATTTGAGCAGGTTCATCATTATTGGAGTGAATTCCATCAAAATCTCAGAGATCTTTCCAAATTCATCTTGAATTTCATATAGATCAAGTATTTTCAATAGTAGATCGGTGAAATGGTTGAGTAGAAGTATAAATCAGATTTGATTTAAAGTGTTTGTATAACACCCCAATCTAGGACCTCGAGAATCCAAGTTCAGTTGGTATTACTTCCTAGAGGAAAAATATACAGAGTTCACGCAATGAAACATGGCTAATTTTTTTTTCTAGTAACTCAATCTCTTTCATAAAGTTCATGATTCATAACATGCAGAAATAATGATTACATAAGTATTCAATGCCAAGAAAGTAATTCAACAAGTGCAACTGGTATTGCCCCTGTTCAACACAACAACACTGGTTTGCTGTGAGCAACAAGACGTGACCGAAGACGTATATGGGCACAAGTAACTAATTGGATGTTGATAGGCCCAACTAGTGAGCCTTTGGTATTTTTTTCTTGAAATGACTTTTAAAAAACAAATTGGGGTTGCGGCAGACCCCAAGTAGGACCACAATGCAGTTAATTTTGGTCATGTAACTTTCGGCTGGGATACCCTGCACTGGTTGTATGCCAATGGCATGATAGTGCACAACCCGGGTAGGGTTATAGACCCTACTCGGGTCAGGCCAGACCTGCAGCTCGTCTCTAAAGTAGTCCTTTTTTTTTTGAAAACTTTTATCTTAACCTCACATCGTCCCAGGCTAAGGTTGTAGCTGAATACTTATATCTAACTTACATATCAACCCTGCATAACGATTGTGATAGTCATCATAAAAAAACATTCCATTAAATAAAACCGGTACCTAAACTTTCAAAAGAATTCAACTAAACCACAATACAGGAATTATATCTTCTTGCATACAATAAACGCATGATATTGATTAATATATGCACAAACACAACAACTTCTAGCTCTATACTATATCACAACGAAATGCATGTGCTCTTTTAAAAAGGAAATAATGTGCACATCAGTCTTCCTGAAACGTTAGTTCCAAAATGTTTTCTCTACCATATGACATCTACTCAACTACACTAACCACTTCTAAAAACAATTTGTCGTGAATCGAGATTATCTCTATTGACAACTACTACTTAAATTCATGAGGTAAATAACTGTAACCTAATTTATTAACTAAACAAAGAAGATCAATTGATTTTAATACCAACGTAGATGACAAATTGATAAATAATTTCAAGAGAGCACAAACTGAGTTACAACTATTTAGCCTACATTCCAAAGTTCTAAACCAATTTATGTAATCAAAGGTAGTGTTTACAATGATTTGATTACACTACACTAGAAATTTGTACCCTACTAATTAGAGTACGCATAAAATTATCAAACCCTACCAGGCTGTCAATTGATCACCATCGATCTTGCTGATGTGTGGTTACTATTGGGTCATTAGCTTTTGCATGTGAATCACTATTTGGTTCGTGCAGTTTAGGTATAAACAATGTGATCCACTGAACCAATAGGTTATGGGCTTATGTATGTCGACTATTCTTGTAAACTGCTAGATGATAAAACAACAAAAACGAAACATTGACAGACTTTGAACTAAGAGACTATACTTTTCTGTGTTTCCAATGACCACAACGTTGGTTTATACGACCCAGACATTACTGCAGCATGCCATATTGATCTGATCAGCAACTTGAGTTGCTATTGTTGTAGTCGTGCAACACAAACTATGTGGAAATTCTTTGATGCTCACGTGGAGGATCACAAATCATAATCCTGGTCTCAAACCTACTCATATGAACCAATATATAGTCCAGCACGTACGTGCTTCATAACACAATGCAAAAACACACAGAGATTTTGCCCTTACCTCGTGAGAGCGTGAACCCGATGGCAATATCCCCTTTTCTCTGGTGGATGCTCGTTCTTTTTGCACTAACTTCTCGCCAGAAGCAATGGTGGAATGCTCAACCAAGGTGGATCACACGGCTGGCTGGAGAGGGTAGGCATGAGAGAAGAAAAAGGTTGATGTGGGAGATGAAGAGTTTGGGAGGAAAATGGGGAAACGTGAAACCAAAGAGAGGAGGGGCGAATTCCTAGGTCCTCCTTGTAAACCCTAACCCACCAACCGTTCATATCCAAGATCCCTCAATTTTTTTTCTTAATTATTTGGTTTAATGCCCACCGTTTTTTTTTTGTCTTTGCATTGGTTGGTTGGGCCTCCCATTTGGGAAAGACGCCCAGCCCTTTCCTTAGTTAATGGTCTTAAATAGAGAAGTTGAAACGTCCCCTTTATTGTCCAACATCTTCTCTATTTAAATCCCTTCTTAAATGAGAAATTCCCCCCAAAAAATAATTACTCACACTCGTTTTTGGCAAAAAGGCTCCCTGGCACACAGGGATATTCGAACTGGGGTCTCCTCCCTAAGAGGTAACGAGCCCCACCAGTGCACCAGTATTGATTTAATTGCAAATCCTTGAAACATAATTGTCTTTAACCTTGTTATGGCGGAATGACTTTTATTGATAAAACGTTTTCTTTTAGCAAAAACGTTCTAACGCCCAAGGGATTTGAACCAGGGTTCTCCTCCCTGAGAGACAACCATCCTGACCACTACACCAATTCCTCTTTAGTTTCACCTTCTTGAAACTATAATTCCTTTATCTTCTAATGAAAATCCGTCCAAGTCCCTATCATGTATGTTTTCATCGGATTTTTCCGTGGACTGGGGTTATGAACCAGGGTTGTGGTTCCACACCACCGTGCATCCTACCACAATACCATTTGTTGCAATATTTGCCTAGTTTAATTCCCTTATATACAAATTGGTTTTCGACGAATCTCAAATACGAGTTGGATAAAAATTATATTTTAAATCTTCTAACTAGATTTTTGGCTCTTGGTTGAAATTCAACAAAATTTGGATCCATTAAGATCCAATTGGATTCTAATTGGGTTTCGAATCCGTTCAGGATCCGAATCCGATCATCGTACCCAAATCCAGATACTGGATCCATTTGAACCAGTTTGGATTCAAGATCCATTTGGATCGACTCTATATCATTTTATCAAATTTTTTTCAAAGGATTTTATCCTTTATTTAGTTTGATAATTATCGAAATTTTACGGGTTTTACATCTTTTCCCCCTAAAAAAGAATTTCGTCTGCGAAATTCATTACAAGAACTAAGCAACTAGACTGAAGTATCTTTCTTGTATTTTAAAATTTTGGTTTTTCCCCGTATGTTATCAAATGAAAATCTCTCAGGTAATGTCAAAGATCCAATCTATGTGTTTTAATCTATATTACTATTATTTTCATCGTTAATTGTAACACTATAAGAAGAGAAGTTTGTCTCTTTTTAATAATTAATGTTCTCATTTATGCCTTATGCAGAATCTTATAATGCTCATCCATGTGATATTCTTTCATTGTACAAGGGACCGTTGCATGTGTGTTATTCCAAATGAAAACTTGAAAAAAAGTTTAAATTTAAACTTTGTGTCTTATTTAGAGTATGTAGAGTCACATTTAGGATATATATAGAATCCATTTCTGAATCCATCTACTCGAACAACAACACAACCTACATCTCCCTCTCATCTTGATCACAACACATATTGAATGATGTTCCTAGCAATATATCTATGTTCTTGCTTATCACACAATAAATCAATTTCTTCAAGAAATAAAAACATAATTCAAATATTATATACTTACCGAGCTCTTGCAGAGTCACTGGAAGAGCCATGAACCATATATTTTTGTCCTGCTCTGATACCATAATTGTAACGCCCCAAATATTTAGCTTTAAAAATTTAGAATAATTTTTTTTTAAATAACAACAGAAAAGCTTTATTAAATCCTTAGTCAAATTATTTGGGCGGGTTACAAGTAACAACACAGACTCCAGGCATTAAGTAAAATAAACTCTTGTATTGATATACCACAAGTCTTAAATTACAACTTAATGATTTATTACAAGTCATATTCCTCAGGACATCTAAAGAAGATATGATCACATGGCACTGTTCGCAGTGATGACCGCAATTGCTCGCCATACTGTCTTCTGAAAATATTAATTCAGAAGGAGTCAGACCACCACGTCTGAGTAAGAAGCATAATATTCATATGAGTGTGCACAGTATCATGTGTGCAAGTATATGTGCAACATGTTTAGATAGAACTAATAATCATTTAATAAGTGATAAATGTACAGGTCACTAAATTCAAATATTTCATGATTAATTTCCATCAACATTAAAGCATGATACATCATATGCATGAATTATATTTATATAAGTAATAACAACATTGGAACTTATGTGGATGTACACCTGACTTAAGTAAAGCATTTCATGTAAAGTTTGCATAAAGCACAACCAATGTCTAACACATCATTTATAAGTTATCACATCTTTCTTGAAAAGGAAAATCGATCTGAGAAATGCACCATGGGAATCACAACTTACTCAATAATTGCAACATCAAGCCGTATGCAACTACTGAAAGATTTTTCTTAATGTGCTACCTTTATGTTCCATCTTGTTAATTACCCTGTGGGTACGCACAGGCATTCGACATCGTAGCAGACCGAGACCACACGGAGGTCTATTAATGTATAACCAGTGTGACTAGCCATACGGATATCCAAAGAGGACGGTTCATGACCGAGAGAGTACTCCCCAATGGCTAGAACTAGAATTAGGATGCACCCTGTACTTCTGCAGAAGACTTGGATCTACCACCTAGGACGAATTGGTAGTCCTGGACCCCTAACTCCGAGCACTCAGAACCGAGTGAGACGCCTTGCTCTCACAAAACAAAAATTGTCCCGCGGAGCTTGTACCATCTACCCTCTCCAAGGTAGACCATGGGTCCAGTAACATACACCATCTTTCAGGTGTACCCAGAGCCCTGGAAAACCAGTAACATATACTGTTTTCAGGTATACCCAGTATCCCGGGAAACCAGTAACATATACTATTTCAAGTATACCCAGAATCTCTTGTTTATTTTACATGTGTGTATATTTTCATTCGTGTTTTATTTTGGTCCAGTAACATACATCGTCTTTCAAATGTACCCAGAATCCCGATAGAAACTGTTAACATATACTGTCTTTCAAGTATAGCCAGAATCTAGACTTTTCATTTATGTCATCATATATTAATTTAACTTTTGTTTTTGGTGCTAGGGTATACATATTGTACCCCACTGGTTATGCTGCAATATGGCATAACCCAACTTTAACAATTCATAAGTGCTTGTATGGCACTGTCAACTTTTTGCGAAGCTGCAAGCTCGATTTTAAGCTTTCACATGATCATGGCATGAAGATGTCATTTACTTTGCAATTTTTTATAAAATAAACATACATCACCTCACACAAAACAATTTGTAACACTTACGTACAAAATCATAAATCAATTTATATGAAAATTGATTAGCTTCCTCAATGCCCATACGACACCACAAGAGTTGTGGGTGCTTAGTTTCAACCTTGGACCATCATGCCCCTATATATATTTATTTTTATAACAAAATCATATATTTAACCATAGGTGAATCCTGCATGTAACATGGGTTTCATCATTCCTATGTCAACTACACCCCAAAACAATGTGCAACAAGATTACGTCATTAACCTCCCATTCATTTGGCTCATTTACCAATACGTACCATTTTCTTCATAAACGGATAATAAAGCAATTCATCATACTATTTAATCATGAACACTATGGTGACTTTGCCATAACTATTGTAGGTGGACCATGAGGAGTTTTTACCAACTCGTGGCGTGTATACTATAGTGAATTGCCAATGCAATACAAATGTATGTACAAAGTGAATTTCCTCCTTTCTTTCTTTTTCAGACATAACTATCGTAGGAGATTTAGATACACGGGTGTAGCACAATCACAATTGGAGTGACAATTTATATTCAAAACAAGTTTGCATTTGTCGATGTATGACACCTGTTAATGCGATGACTGCTTTATGCCTCCAATAGATTTGCATATGTTGGAGTATGACATTTACGAATGAAATTTACAAAATTCCAAGAGTAATTGAGTTGTATATGGGCAGAATGACTTGCCGAGATTGTGACTCTTTGGTAGAGTCGATAGACCAAGTTTACTAACAATTGCTACCCCTCTTACATACCACAATCAGTTACTACGGTGTTTGTAAGACCCGCAATTTTTCAGATAACTCTGAATAAATTCCTGAGGCATTTTTCCAGTGAAAATAGCGTTTTTAACATAAAATGAATCAAACTGATTCCTGCAATCCAAATATACTTAGGATATTCGTATCTTCACGAATATATGCTCAAATGCTCTAGAGATCATAACTTCCTCCCTGCTCGAAATCAAGAGATTCCTGCGAGCCAACTTTCTTAGTTGCATAAATACGAAGATAATGGCCTACTTAGAATTTTTCGGAAAAAAATGCCGAAAACTCAACTTTTTTGCGGGACCCACGAAAATGTTGGTGGGACCCATAGAAATATTCTTCAGAAAATATCCGGTGGGACCCACGAAAATATCTCATGGAAATATCTCAGATGGATAAGATCAAACAGTCAGATGGATAAGATCAAAGGGAATTTCTGAAAAAGCTATGGACTAAAATGGAAATTCTGAAACTTGGGGCTCAAGTTTCAGAATCTATAAATAGAGGAGCCCCCCTCCTTTGAAAAATCGTCTAGCCCTCTCTCTCTCCTCCTTTTCCAAACCTCCCCTACCTAGCCTAGCCCACCTGAGCCCACCTGACCTGGTCTGAGCCTGCCTGACTTAGCCTGAGCCTGCCTGACCTGGTCCTAACCCACCTGACCTAGCTCAAACCCAGTTGACTTGACTTGAACCTAGTTGGGTTGGAAGTCAAAGTCAAAGTCCTTTTTGGTCCAGCTTTTGGTTTGGATTTCTGAACCCAGACTTAGCCTACTTGGGTTGAGTTCGAACCTGCTGAACCCAGTTGACTTGGACCGAACCCTGTTTGGTTCAAACTACTTAGGTTGAGTAGCTTGACCTACTCTACCTCTTTCTCAACTAAGTTAGCTTCATCTGACTTAGTCTGACCTCTCGAAGGAAGGCTCAAAGCCAACGAAGCAACCCAGAGCCATTTCTTCCACGATTTGAAGTAAGTTCGCTTCATTAAACCATCTCTCTCAAGTATTTGATTGTTTGTATATAGCATATACTTTCTGAAGTAGTATCTTGCTTTAGTTCTTGGTTGAGCCCTCTAGGATGCTTCGGTGTTCACGCGCTCGCCTCGTAACTATCGTCGGATATATATGTTCGAATACGCAGTATATGTGTTCTTCAAAATAGTATCTCACCCTAGTTCTTGGTTGAGCCCTCTAGGACACTTCGGTGTTCACTCGCTCGCCTCGTAACTATCGTTGGATATAGATCTAGGTGTATATCTGCTGATTCTGCCGACGCGTCTTATATCGCACAGGCTATGTAATTTACCTTTGTCGTCGCGTCGTATGATGCCAAGGCTCCCTGCTTTCTGTACTTCCGATTAAAGCACTTCCGATTATGCATTTACTTACGCCGTCGCGTCGAACGATGCCAAGGCTCCTGCTTTCTGCAATGTATTTACTTACGCCGTCGCGTCGAACGATGCCAAGGCTCCTGTTTTGTTATATATGTAGAATATTTCGTTCAGTTACACACCCTGAACAATAGTATATGCATTTCCTTTACGCCGCCGCTGTATAAAGCACAGGCTTCTGCTTATATTACATATATGGCGCGTAAGTGAGCGTTCAAATGGAGATCAACTCCAAAATCGCCCATGCGATTCCCTTATCGCTCCTCGTACAAGATTCTGCTTGACGAATGAAGCCCCTATTGGAAAGGCTTCGCCTTTTGGCAAAATGCTCTTTACGTAAAGACTAAATCAATTACGTATGGCCTGACTATGGCCCAAGGTTCCTGCAACCTTGATGGATGCAAAGTACGCACAACGATGCGCATCCATTTCCCGAGTTAAGCGTAGTGATTTCCCACCAAAGAGGGGAGATGCCGCTGAAATGGATAAAAGAAAACGCACGCTTTCTCCGTTAAAGAGAGGAAGTGCTGCTGAAATTCCTGAAGGAGCTAAGAATGACTCAAAAAGAACGTAGCAGAAGTGCTACCCAGTTATGGAACGCCTTCTACGATGTAGAAAGGTTCGTCGCACCACTGCCGGTAGAGCAGAGAAGGTATTGACAGAATGGTTGGCAGAAGAGCTGCCAGAACCAGTTAAGTGGCACAATGATGTCCTTTGTTGGAACGATGTCAGAATGACTCGTCTCCCTGGCACCTGCAAGGGCACCATACTTGTAAGAGCCGCTGCGCCAAAGTAGTGGTAGCACCTTGACGAGGTTCTGAGCTCGTTGCGTAAAAATACGCAGAGTAGCCGATCCGTAGAGATCGAGTCATGTGCATGCTCATTGAGAATTATCAGACAACCAGACTCGTAAGGGCCGCTGAGCCGGAGTGTGTTGTTTCCACCGAAAGAGGTGAAGCGCTCATCAAGGCCGAAGTGCCGAGAGCAGAGTTAAGCATGCATATGAATAAAACCTTTGTTCCACGGTGAAAACCGTGTGGTTGATTGGGGTCGGGTACATACTTCTCAAAGGCTGCCCTATAGGCATGCAATGTTCGTCAAGTAATTGTAAGACTGGCAGGCCCCTTTCAGAATTTCTCACCGAGAAAGACGGTGATGGCGCAGCCTTGAGTGACATATATTTCACCCGAACCTGATAGAGTTCATTGATGGCCTTCGTCACTCAGAGGTATGGAGGTCGTGGTTATCCTTAAATACCTAAGGATTGAACCCAACTACTGCAGTAGCAGAATGCATTCGGATACCTAGTAAGGATCTCTTCCGGTATGCTGTACCGTTCTACTAGGGGGATGGGGTCAACAGGCCTCTGGGGTATCTAAAATACATAGAATAATCAACCCCCAGATCGTCGCGTTGTCGCCCAGATATGAGTCCCCTAAGCCCAGGGGGAGGTGCAATTATCGAAACAAAGCATTAGCTTAGGTACAACGCTACTTTGAATGTATGAGTGGATAACGTTGTTGAGTCAGTCCTGCATAACCTTTGTGAAGGTGTCATGGTCGGTATACTACTGGACCGATTGGGAAAGAACCCCATTGATATCCGTATGACTAAGTGAAGCTCGGAGAGCTGTCCTTAGATTCGTAGGATACGGATGTGCCAAGCATAAAGGCTTGAGCTAGACATCCATTCGTGACTCTGAGGAGGTCAAGGCTAAGTCGTAGAGACTTAAGCGGTTATTCTAAACTCACAACCCTGAAGTGGCTTATGCGAAGTCATGAAGACTTGCGTGGATGTTCAACTCATAGCCCTGATGAGGCTTTTGCGATATACGCTAAGTCATGGAGGCTTGAGCGTCGTATTACGAACTGCGACCCTGAGTGGTCTATACATTTACTTGAGTTGAATAGATGGTATTTGCCTACTTACCAGACCATCAGTGGTTCTGACCCCGTTTAATGGGGATTTCAGGTGTTGAACCTGCGTGGCGATATGCGGAGCAAGGCGGCATCAAGTTCCAGGGTTTCTCTAGACAGAGTTGTACTGCTTCTTTTTTATTGAACCTTCACTACTTTTCTAAGCAGTAGTGTTGTAATAAACATATGCTTTCGATAAAATGGAACACTTTGGTGGTCAATGAGTTGCTTGGCCACATACGTGCAACGTGCTCGGAGTTTTCTAAAACCGACGACTCATTATCGTCTTATTCCGCTGCTAAAAGCTTTTCTAAGTTCCGCTGCAAAGAAAAAAAAAGAAATTCATGAAAATTTTAACTTAGCTTTATTTTGGAAATCCGGGGCGTTACAGTGTTCATTAGGACAACACGACTGGATGACAACCACAATAGTCGCTGCAGAGTTGTATGTTAAGGTGAGGCCGACCCCTACATGTCGTGTATTACAAGAGGACGTGTGTTGTAGTTTTGAACTTGAAATGTCTCACTCTAAGGGGACTTGCATTGACAATACCCAGCAACCTCCACATGCTCGGTGCACTCACAGTGCCAATCATCAGCTCCACCCACGTAGTGTGCAACTGGTATTGCCCTTGTTCAACACAGCAACACTGGTTTGTTGTGAGCAATAAGACGTGACCGGGGACGTATATGGGCACAAGTAATTGATTGGATGTTGATAGGCCCAACTAGTCAGCCTTCAGTATTTTTTTCTTGAAATGACTTTTAAAAAGCAAATTGGGGTTGCGGCAGACCCCAATTAGGACCACAATGCAGTTAATTTTGGTCATGTAACTTTCGGCTGGGATACTCTGCATTGGTTGTATGCCAATGGCACGATAGTGCACAACCCGGGTAGGGTCATAGACCCTAGTCGGGTCAGGCCAGACACGCCGCTCGTCTCTAAAGTAGTCATTTTTTTTTTGAAAACTTTTATCTTAACCTCACATCATGCCTGGCTAAGGTTGTGGCTGAATACTTATATCTAACTTACATATCAACACTGCATAACGATTGTGATAGCCATCATAAAAAAAAAACATTCCATTAAATAAAACTAGTACCTAAACTTTCAAAAGAATTCAACCAAACCACAATACAGGAATTATATCTTCTTGCATACAATAAATGCATGATATTGATTAATATATGCACAAACGCAACAACTTATAGCTCTATACTATATCACAGGGAAATGCATGTGCTCTTTTAAAAAGGAAATAATGTGCATATCAGTCTTCTTGAAACGTTAGTTCCAAAATGTTTTCTCTACCATGTGACATCTACTCAACAACACTAACCACTTCTAAAAACAATTTGTCGTGAATCGAGATTATCTCTATTGACAACTACTACTTAAATTCATGAGGTAAATAATTGTAACCTAATCTATTAACTAAAAAAAGAAGATCAGCTGATTTTAATACCAACATAGATGACAAATTGATAAATAATTTCTAAAGAGCACAAAATGAGTTACAACTATTTAGCCTACATTGTAAAGTTCTAAACAAATTTATGTAATCAAAGGTACTATTTACAATTATTTGATTACACTACGCTAGAAATTTATACCCTACTAATTAGAGTAAGCATAAAATTATCAAACCCTACCAGGTTGTCAATTGATCACCATCGATCTTGCTGATGCGTGGTTACTATTGGGTCATTAGCTTTTCCATGTGAATCACTATTTGGTTCGTGCAGTTTAGGTATAAACAATGTGATCCACTGAACCAATAGGTTATGGGCTTATGTATGCCGACTATTCTTGTAAACTGCTAGATGATAAAACGACAAAAACAAAACATTGACAAACGTTGAACTAAGAGACTATACTTTAATGTGTTTCCAATGACCACAACGTTGGTTTATAAGACCCAGACATTACTGCAGCGTACCATATTGATCTGATCAGCAACTTGAGTTGTTATTGCTGTAGCCGTGCAACACAAACTATGTGGAAATTCTTTGATGCTCACGTGGAGGATCACAAATCATAATCCTGGTCTCAAACCTACTCATATGAACCAATATATAGTCCAGCACATACATGTGCTTCATAACACAATGCACAAACACACAGAGATTTTGCCCTTACCTCGTGAGAGCGCGAACCCGATGGCAATATCCTCTTTTCTTTGGCGAACATTCGTTCTTTTTGCACTAACTTCTCGTCGGAAGCAATGGTGGAATGCTCAACCAAGGTGGATCACACGGCTGGCTGGAGAGGGTAGGCATGAGAGAAGAAAAAGGTTGATGTGGGAGATGAAGAGTTTGGGAGGAAAATGGAGAAACGTGAAACCAAAGAGAGGAGGGGCAAATTCCCAGGTCCGCCTTGTAAACCCTAACCCACCAACCATTCATATCCAAGATCCCTCAATGTTTTTTTTCTTTTCTTAATTATTTGGTTTAATGCCCACCGTTTTTTTTTTGTCTTTGAATTGGTTGGTTGGGCCTCCCTTTTGGGAAAGAGGCCCAGCCCTTTCCTAAGTTAATGGACTTAAATAGAGAAGTTGAAACGTCCCCTTTATTTTCCAACGTCTTCCCTATTTAAATCCCTTCTTAAATGAGAAATTTCTCCAAAAAAATAATTACTCACACTCGTTTTTTGGCAAAAAGGCTCCCTGGCACAGAGAGAGATTCGAACTAGGGTCTCCTCCTTAAGAGGAAACGAGCCCCACCAGTGCGCCAAAATTGATTTCGTTGCAAATCCTTGCAACATAATTGTCTTTAACATCGTTATGGCGGAATGACTTTTATTGATAAAATGTTTTCTTTTAGCAAAATTTTTCTAATGCCCAAGGGATTTGAACCTGGGTTCTCCTCCCTGAGAGACAACGCTACTGACCACTACACCAATTCCTCTTTAGTTTCACCTTCTTGCAACTATAATTCCTTTATCTTCTTATGAAAATCCGTCCAAGTCCCTATCATGTATGTTTTCATCGGATTTTTCCGCGGACTGGGGTTATGAACGAGGGTTGTGGTTCCACACTACCGTGCATCCTACCACAATACCATTTGTTGCAATATTTGCCTAGTTTAATTCCCTTATATACAAATTGGTTTTCGATGAATCTCAAATATGAGTTGGATAAAAATTATATTTTAAATCTTCTGAATCTTCTAACTATATTTTTGGCTCTTGATCGAAATTCGACCAAATTTGGATCCATTAAGATCCAATTGGATTCTAATTGGGTTTTGAATCCGTTCAGGATCCGAATCCGATCATCGTACCCAAATCCAGATACTGGATCCATTTGAACCAGTTTGGATTCAAGATCGATTTGGATCGACTCTATATCATTTTATCATATTTATTTCGAAGGACTTTATCCTTTAGTTAGATTGATAATTATCAAAATTTTGCCGGTTTTACAGGGGTGTCTCATTGCTGAAACTGAAAATAGCTTTTAAAATAGATGACTTTTTGCAGAAGTAGTTTAGGTTTAACCCTTATCCTGAGCGGAAATTGTCCTGTGGCGGTACAGTGGGGAACACAAGGAAGTGTGCAGATTCGAGAGCCCAGGCGCTCAGATCAAAATAAAAGGGAAGGACTTTCAAGTCCTAATGAGGGACAATGCCTGAATATGTCAAAATAGACATCAAGTTCTTGCTTCATGTGGGGATAGCTAGAAAATATTGCCAATAAGATGAAAAACTATAGTTGATTTAAAAATGATTGAAATATGCATGTTTAGTGCGAAAAATATTTCTTTTTCTCTACCTAGAGTATTACCTTCAATCAGGCTTACTCCGTAGAATCAAATTCAAATTTGTTGTTGTTGAGTTTCTTCAAGGAAGCTATCCATTTCCTTGATATGAAAAGAGAGGAAATATTCTAAGTTTCATAAAAGCAAATAAAAATATATTGATAGAAGAACTTCACATAGATAAAGATGATTCTTGGAAGTTTGATATCTCGAGCTTTACCCATGATAATCTTTCTAACACTCTTTTTGAGACATTGAGCTTTCTTGGGTTTTTGGCGAGGAGTTTATTACATCATCCTTCATTTTGGAGATGTCTTGACTTTTATTTTTTTTGGGAAGGGTACGTCACAAACTCCTTCAACTTGGAGATGTTTTGATCCTTCTTTGTCTCAGAAGTTATACTGATGATATTGGCTTATTGGTCAAAAATCTATTGATGATAGCATAAATCAAATACCTTTTAGGTTTTGTCGGGAGGTTCATCGTATTCGCCTTCAACTTGGCAGTGATCTGAACTTTCCTTGGAAAAATCCGTCACAAACTTCTTCATCTTGGAGATGATCCAAATCTTTTTTGACCCCGGGGGTCTGACTCATCCACCAGCCTTTAACTTGACGATGATTGAGAGATCCCTTTTGCAGATATTTGATTACAGTTTAAATGACTGAGGAGATATGGATTGAGTAAATTCTTTTATTGCTCAGGATATTTCCACTGCCTTACTGCCAGAAGAATAGTCTTTAAGAATGTGTCATAGCTATGAACAATATCAATTCACTTATGGCTTTTCAACATCATTGGATTTTTCTTTCTTGGTCATATTGAAGAGTTTTTCTTCATCCTCTTGGTTGACCAACAGAAAAGCTTGAATTTTTGTTCTTTCCTCACAAAAGCTTCGCTCTTTTAGAAGGAATATTGAAGGTAGCTTGAGGTAAACTTTTGTGCAATGAAATTTTGAGATCAACAATTGTTTTTATGATAAATTGGCAAAATATTCTAGAAATATTTGATGAAAGGAATCGCTCGACATCGAATTGACACATCCGTGACAAAATTTTCCTCATTTTTCCCCAGAAGAGAGACTCAGGCTTGACCCTTACCTGAATGGGAAATAGAAAATACTCGTCTCTTCCCTAAAGTGTGAAAGTGCAGTAGGATCGAGGCAACGAGCACTAGATGGGGGGGGGGTGAATAGTTTTTTTAAAAATTGTTTGCGGAATATTGACGGATTTTGCAATTTGAAAAGCAAACACACAAAGAACACATGATTTATCATGGTTCGGTCTTTCCCGACCTACATTCAGTCCCCAAGCAAAACCCGCTTGAGATTTCCACTATCAACCTTGTGTAACTACAAGATCATACAGACCAAATCCGGTCCCACTTTCAGTAACACACCTACTGAAAGCAAACAACTCCTTTAAACCAAGGAGTCCTTCCTTTTACAGAAAATAAGTAACAACTTACAATACAACCTATGAGCCCTTCTTATGAATACAAATGAGATGTAATTGGCTTTTGAGGTTGTTGGAATACTCTACTCACGAATTCACTATTTCTCAAAAGAATTTGAGTGAAAAACTGAAGTGAAAATATCAAGTGAGTGAGAAAATGAATATGAGTGAAAAGCAAAGAGTAATTGATTCAAATTGATTGAATTGAAGTACTTTTGAGTGTAAAATGCACTCATATTTATAGTTGAAAGTTTTCATACGTTGAGGGTATGAAAGGGTGTCAAAACAGTCCATTTTGAATGATCAAAATGTTTGAAAAATGAAAAGACACGCCTTTTTGAAGTTTCAGGAAAAATGGCAAAATTAGTCGACTGAAACAGTAGTTAGTCGACTAATAGTTAGTTATTAGTAGACTGACAGTTATCGTCTGTCGACTGATTTGTTTATCGAGCCATTTGAAAATCTGAACTTTTGAAACTTAGTCGACTAGAGATAAAATTAGTCGACTAATAATATCATCAGTAGACTGAAAAACCTTTCAGACGACTGTTGCTAAAATCTTCTGAAAAACATACATTCTGTCTGGTCGACTGATAAAAGCATTAGTCGACTGCTGCTAAAATTTCCAGAAAACACATGTTTTGTTCAGTCGACTGATAAAGTCATTAGTCGACTGATCTAAATTTTCCAGAAAACAGACATTTTGTCCAGTCGATTGATAATACCTCCGGTCGACTAATTTGACAAAAATGACTTTTTAGAAAATATGGCGCGAAAGGATTAGTCGACTGGTGAGTCTATTGGTCGACTAATAAACACAAAAATTTAAGAAAAGAGTTTTCTAAAAAGATTTTCATGAAGGGTTCTTTTAGAAAAGTTTTTCTAAAGACATTTTAGGTAAAATGCAATCTAAATATGCACTCTAAGTAAGGCGCTTACAAGAATCTAAGACTTTTAATGAATTTAACATTTGCACACTAGTCTTCAAAGATTCTTCATCGAATTCTTCAATGTCTTCATTGCCTTAGCTGAAATGCAGTTAATTTCACTTGCTCATCATCAAAACCTTATACTTGAAGCATCATGTATGGCTTCATTGTCGTAACAATCTCCCCATTTTTTATGATGACAAACTAATCAAAGATAAAGCATTTTAGATGCATAGATGGAGATTTTACTCCCCCTATCAATATGCTGCAAAACATTAAAAGTTAGCACATTTAAAGCACATATATCACATATTGATTGGTTTGCATTTCCATTATTACTTCATGCATTTTTAAATCTTTTTCATAAATGAAATTTTCAGTGTTTTCACATGATGTAATTTTCATGTCATAATGTAATATGCAATTTCTATCTTTTTCTCTTAATTTCGCATTTCTCATGCAAAATGCTATCTTTTTCTACCAAAATCTATTTTTTTCTCCTCCTTTGTCATAATAAAAAAGAGTAAGGGCAGAAATAGCATAAGCAAAATGTAAATACAAGTTTAAAATATTACAACCCATAAAGTATGAAAGTTCAGTAAAGATAGAAAATAAAGATCAGAAAAGTGAGTTGAGCAAGTCCTTGATTGCAGTCACATCTTTCTGAATCGAAGAAAGTTGTTGAGTCACATCTTCATGAAAAGTGCGTTGATGCAGATTCAAAGCTTCCAGTCGCTGCAAAACTTCATCATTGTCTTGACTTGTAGAAAATTTCTTTCTTTTTGCTTGAGATGAAGGTGTCGCAGAAGATGGTGAGGGTTCAGAAATTGATGGTTCAGTAGGATCAGATGGTTCAGTTTAATCAACATTTAAAGAAGGCAGATATTTGATTTTCATCCTTTTAAAAATAGTTTGATTAAAGAACTTCTTTTGCTCAATATATTTTTCATTAGTTAAAGGAACTTTGAAATGTCTGAAAATACAAGTTAGAAGACATCCATAAGGAAGAAATGGTTTTTGTTTCCACAAATTTGTAAAATATACATTGGCCCAATTTACAGAAATATTTCCAAATAAAACATAAAGAGTCGTAGATAGATCTGTGGAATAGTAATCAAAAGAACCAGTTTTAGGTAGAACATTGTGGGCAAGGATTCGTCCAGCAATGCGTGCACGAGTTTGAAGATTAGTATTTTTAAAAGAACGGCAATGAGGTGCACCTGGAAGAAGAATTTGTTCAAAAATTCTCTCATCATTCAGTTCAACAGTATTGAAAAGAGTGCATGAAGATGAAATTTTTAGGATTTCTCCATGTAGTTTAGAATCAAACACGATTTCAACATCATGAACAAGAGAGGAAAGAACTCCAGTTTCATGATCAAAATGTAAATTTGTATAAAACAAGTGAATCAGAAAAGGATAGTGAAGGGTGTCTACACAGGCATCAAAAAGATGTGAAATTCTTGGAAATAATTCTCTTATTTTGTAACGAGAAAACAGGCGAAGCAGTATATTTCGGCCAGGTCAAATAGGTAGTGCAGAAATCGATCCAAAAGTATCATATAAAAGAGGATTTCGGAGTAATCTAAGAGAAAATCCATGTATTGAAGAAGGTGCAGGAGGAGGACAACCTAAACCTTTTGCAGATGCAGTCTTCGAACGAGGCATGGTTAAAAAAAACAGATTCACCTCAAAAAAATAGTTGCAGAGAATGATGTTGACTTCCAAATGACGTCCGACAGAAGGAAGATGTTGTCCGGCGTTGTGAAGGAGAACCAATGCAACAAAAACAGTGAATAGACGAGGAGGAGTCCGCGGTGGATGACGGCAGATGCGAGGAGGCTGCCACAAGGGGATTCCAGCGAGGACTGAAGATGCACTGTTACGACAAAAGGATTCCGGTGAGATTTGAAGATGCGCCGGTTACTGCAAGAGGATTCCGACATTTCCCTGTCACGGCTAGAAAATTCCGGCGAGGATAGGTTCGAACGATACTCCGAGGTTTTTTCGGAAGAGAGAGAGGAAAGAGAGAGAGAGGGTTTTCTTTTAAGGGTTTTGTTCCTTTAAAAAAAAATGAAAAGGTACAAAAATGAAAAGATGCCAAAAAAAACTGGTGTTAAAAAAAAATCCAAGGGGTATCGGGTCCCTTCAGTTAAAATTTAAAAAAAAAAATTTAGTCGACTAAAATTTTATCGGTCGACTAAGAATGTGGGACTCATTCTAATTTTTTTTTTTTTTAAAATATCAGTCGACTAGAAATTTATCAGTCGACTAATATGGTGTGATTCATTCTAAAAATTTTAAAACATCAGTCAACTAAAATTTTATCGGTCGACTAATATAGTGTGATTTTGAGATTTTGTTCAAAAATCAGCATTTTTATAAATCCAAAAACGAGCAAATGCCTAATTCTCTCCTAATTCTCATAAAATCTTCATTTTTAAGTGGTTTAGTAAAGATATCGACATGTTGTTCTTTAGTGGAAATAAAATTTAACGAAATATCTCCTTTTAACACATGATCTCTTAAGAAATGATGTCTAACTTCAATATGCTTAGTTCTTGAGTGCTGAACATGATTTTTCGAAAAATTGATAGCACTAGTGTTATCACAATAAATGGTTGTTGTGGAGTAATTCAAACCAAAATCTTTTAAGGTCTATTTCATCCATAGTACTTGTGAACACGCTAAACTAGCTGCTATATATTCTGCTTCAGTTGTTGAGAGTGACACTGGATTTTGCTTTTTACTAAACCAAGAGACTAAGGAATTTTCTAAGAAATGACAAGTTCCACTAGTACTCTTGCGATCAGATTTACTTCCTACAAAATTTATATCACTATATGAAACTAAATCAAAGGAAGGTGATTTTGGGTAAAACAAACCAAAATCTGAAGTATCTTTCAAATATCGAAGAATTTGTTTTACTGCAGTTAAATGAGATTCCTTTGGATTAGCTTGAAATCTTGCACACATATAAACACTAAACATTATATTAGGTCGACTAGCAGTTAAGTATAATAGAGATCCGATCATACCTCTGTAGAGCTTAGTATCTACATTTTTACCATTTTCATCTTTATCAAGAGAAGTAGTTATACTCAGGATTCTTTCTTGATTTCGATGAGTCCATCCCAAATCTCTTGAGAAGTTCTTTTGTATACTTAGCTTGATTGATGAAGATTCCTTCTTCAGTTTGCTTTATTTGAAGTCCAAGGAAGTAGTTTAATTCGCCCATCAAGCTCATTTCAAACTCTTTCTGCATAGCTTTAGCAAATTATTTACAAAGAGAATCATTAGTAGAACCAAATATTATGTCATCAACATAAATTTGCACAATAAGAATATCTGAATTAAGGTTTTTAATAAATAAAGTAGAGTCTAGCCGACCAATGGAAAAACCAGATTGTTCTAGAAAATTTCGTAGTCTCTCATACCACGCTCTTGGTGCTTGTTTAAGTCCATACAAAGCTCTTTTTAATTTGTAGACTTTTTATGGATATTTCTCATTTTCAAAGCCTGGAGGTTGCTCTACATAAACTTCTTCATTGATGTGTCCATTTAAAAATGCACTCTTAACATCAATTTGATATAACTTGAAGTTCATGTAACTAGCAAAAGCAAGCATCATATGAATTGACTCTAATCGAGCCACTGATGTATAGGTTTCATCAAAATCTATGCCTTCTTCTTGATTATAGCCTTGTGCTACTATCCTTGCTTTGTTACGAATGACTTCGCCATTTTCGTCCAGCTTATTTCGGAAGACCCATCTTGTTCCAATTACTGGATGATCCTTTGGTCTATCAACTAGATCCCAAACATCATTCCTAGTAAATTGGTTAAGTTCTTCAGACATGGCCGAAAGCCAAAATTCATCATCACAAGCCTCATTGATATTCTTTGGTTCTATTTTAGATATGAAAGCAACATTTGCAATATATTTTTCTAATTGCCTTCTAGTTTGGACACCACTCTTTATTTCTCCAATAACTTGTTCATGTGGATGATTAAGATCTTCTTTTCAAACTGGTTGAAGAGAAATATTTTCTTGAGAAGTACTCTCTATAAAAGGTTCTTCTTGAAGTATTACTTTTTCTCCTTCGCTTAGAGGTATAACCTGCTCACAATTATCATCAAATGCAACATGTAAAGATTCTTCAATGCAAGATGTTCTTTTATTAAAAATACGATAAGCTTTACTTCTAGAAGAATATCCAAGAAATATTGATTCATCTGATTTTGAATCAAACTTATCAAGATTATCTTTGGTATTTAACAAGAAGCATTTACTACCAAAAATTTTGAAATATGAGATCTTTGGTATACAATCATAATACAATTCAAAACATGTTTTATGTAAAATTGGTCGAATAAGAACACGGTTTAAAACATAACATGTTGTATTTATTGCTTCAACCCAAAAGTATTTTGGTAAATTTTTATCTTGAAGCATGGTTCTAGCACATTCTTGTAAAGTTCTATTATTTCTTTCAACAACTCCATTTTGTGGAGCCGCTATAGGAAAAGCAAAGTTGTGAGATATACCATGTAAATCACAAAACTTTAGAAAAGATTCATTTTCAAATTCACCACCATGATCACTATGAATTTTAATTATAGATGTAAACTTTTTGCGAAAAGAGGTAAAATTCAAATCTTCTCCTGTTGATCAACCAAAAGGATGTAAGAAATGTCCTCGATATGATCAATGAAAGAAATCTTCAATGATGCTGAAAAACCGGAAGTGAATTGATATTGATCTTGGCTATGGTGCATGTTTTAAAAATGACTTTCTGGCAATCAGGCAGTGGAAATATCTCGAGCTATAGAAAGAATCCACTCGACCCATATCCTCTCATTCGTTTAGAGTTGCAATCAAATATCTGCAAAAGGGATCTCTCAACTGTCGTTAAGATGAAGACGAATATGCGAGCAGACCCTTTGGGGCCAAAGAAGATTTGGATCATCTCCGAGATGAAGGAGTTTGTGAAGGATCCTTCCAGGGAAAGTTCAGATCACCGTCAAGATGAAGGCGAGTGTGATGATCCTACCGACAAACCCTAAAAGATATTTGATTCCAGCTACATCTAAAAGACCTTTTTGAGTCAATATTATATATAATCCCTGAGAAAAAGAAGGATCGGAGCATCTCCAAGATGAAGGAGTTTGTGACGTACCCTTCCCTGAAAAAAGAGAGAAAAGTCAGGATCCATCCAAATGAAGGATGATGTAAAAGCCCGAAAAGCCCAATGACTCAAAAGAGTGCAAAAAGATCATCGGGGGAAAACACCCAGATATCAAACTGCCAAAGTTGCCAGAAGTCATCTTTTCTCATGCAAAATTCTTTTATCAAAATCCCTCCATTACTTGCTTTTATGAAATTAAGAATATTTCTTCTATTCTCATATCAGGGAAATGGATAGCTTCCTTGAAGAAAATCACCAGCGCTAAAATTTTGAATTTGACTCTTAGAACTGAGGAGTTAACCTCATTGGAGGAAATACTCTAGGTCAAAGAGGGAATATCTTCGCACATACGTGCACATTTCCAAGCATTTGAATCAACTATAATTTTATCTTATTGGCAAAATTTTCTAGCTATTCTAAAAATGAAATAAACATTCAATATCAATTTTTGATGCAACCTAGCATTGTTTATATCTTCCAGAAGAGTTGCCTCATTTAGTTAAAGTATCTCTTCCTGTCCCATCGCGGTTTCTTTAGTCAAGGATTCCGTATGGTGGTTCCCACTCAGGATAAGGGTAAAACCTAAACCTTCTGCGAAAGATCATTTGATTTCAAAAGCTATTTCAGTCTCAGCAAAGAGACGCCCAATTTCTTCACATTTTCAAAGCTTTAGGGAACCCTATATTTCTTCTTTCGCAAAAACCCCTTTCGGATTTGTTCGTCCAAATTTCGAAGGTCCCATTATGGTTTCTCCATTTGAGAAACCCGTATGGTAGATTTCCTATTCCAACTAAGAGTTAACCCAAAACCTCGCTTCGCGAGGTATCTTCCTTTTAGGTTTGGGTTAAACCTGAGACTCGTTCCAACGAGATTCCTCGTTCTAACGAGATGTTTCCTTCCAATCCCATCAGGGTTCTTCCCATCGAGGAATCCATGTTTTGTATATCCATCCAGGATAGGATCCTACTTGAGCTTCATTTCACGAGACATTTTTCAAAAATGTCCCATCAAGGTTCTCATGTATTTCTTTCCTCATTTAGTTCATTTTTGATATATCCTCGTCCCATCTAGGTTAAGGGCTAAACCTGAATCATTCCAAAAATAGTATCTTTTCTCACCTATGAGACCTGATCAAAATTCTGATTTTCCACCATTTTGGGATTTTCATCCAAAGTCCCATCACGATTTCCTCATCTTCTATTCAATCATATCATCTTCGAGGATTTTCGCCTCCTCAAAACCATTCAGGATAAGGTTTTCAAGCCTGAGAAGTCATTTTCAAAATAATTATTCCACACCTAGTTCAGATCTGCTGACTGAGGCATTTTCAAAATTTGGAGTGTTGTCTTTGCCACTAAGCTCGGCTTTCAACCGGCTTAGTAGCAAAAAGGGGGATCTGTGAACACCCCAAATTTTTCAAAAATTTGCAAAGATGACCTGTTTGCCCCTGGTTCCATTTTCTGATAAAACCAAAGTTAAATTTTTGTCATTCTTCAGATTTTCTAGATTAAATTTCATATTGATATATTCAAAATTCAGTTCCAGATCTGAACCCAGTGTTTTAAACCCAAATCTGAGCCGCGTTGTCCAAATTTTCAAATTAAAATTACAAAAATACCCAAAATGCTTTGAATAACTCGGGCAGCTCATCCGACACTCTCTCGGATCCATGATCTTAAATTTTCCAGTTCGAGGTTGTAAACCTCAAATATTTCCAAAAAATCCGGATGTAAACCCATTTTCTGAAGAAATTTTCTCAAAATAGCTTTTAATTCTCAGAAAAATTCCCTCTTGTAAATATTTTTACAAAAACACAAAAAAAAAAATAGTTTAATCTTTGGTTTCTCGTAAGACTTTAGGATTTTATTCTAAAAATGCAAAAAAAAATGGAAAAATAACATAAAAAATAAAAAAATTGGAAAAATTACGAGAAATACAAATGAGTTTAAGTCTAAAAACCTCATCCAGAAAACCACTTTATAAAAAAAAAAAAATTTAAGGGAGCACCATTTTGAAAATCAGGGAAGTTTGCAACGGCCTCCTCCCGTTCGCAAAATCCCCCTCCATCGCACCCTTTCCTCCCGTCCATCTTCAACAAACTCCTCCCTTCCAGACTTTTCTTTTCCATCTTTAAAAAGGCATGCGGGTTTCCTTCATTCGGCATCATCTTCACCCCTGTTATCTCTCGAATCCATTTTTTATCGCATTCATCCATTATCGACACTCCATTTTCCTTCATGCTTGATCGAGTTCTCTGCTAATCCACCGGAGCACCATCCATTGATCCTTCTCAGCATCCATCACCCATTGCCTGCCGAACACTGTGATCAATTCCTTCTGATTGATTGGAGAATATCCATCCAGCCTCAAATTTCAAAGAAAACAGCACCGTTCGATCAATCGAAGAACATTTTCGTTACGGTGAGTTCCCTATCTCTGTTGCTTCATTTTTTTTTTAGATTTTCCTGTTAAGCTTCTTTCCTGTTCAATTCGACCCTTTTTTTTTATGCACTATCGAGGGCATTGATTTGCTTTTAGCAAACTAAATCCCTCTTCTGTGCGACAATAAATGGAATCTCATAATTCCAATATATATTTTTTTCTTTCTTTTTTCTTTCTTCTTCTTTCCCTTGCGAATCATTTCTGAGTCCCTTTGATTTTTCGTGGGTTTTGAATATTTACTTGTATATGACTTTCTGTTTTATTGCATTCTAATCGTCTCATTGTTTGCGATTTCTCATTTAGTGTTTATGATTCTCATGTTTATTCTAAATTATGATTCACGTTTCATTCCTAGTTTCATTTATACATAGCATCAGATGTTGAAAATCCATCGCATCTATTGATATGATTCCCATCGCCTTATATGTTGGAGGTGCCTCATCCTCTTCTTTCTCCTTCTCTTTATCACTCATTTCCTTTTTTTTTTTACTGCATTTCCCTTTCGTTTTTCCCCTTTCTTTCTCTTTCCGACATCCCTTTTTTTTTTTTGGTATTTCAAACTTGTGCCAATTGATACATACTTTGTAACATCAGTTCGCGGATAACAAACTGAGTTACGAACAAGTAAAATCAAAAGGGAACAATTCTGTTCCAACATCTTTCTCGCATCCTAGAATGATTTATAGTGTTGTGCGGTCTTTTAACAACGATTTGTAGTATTTTCGGGTTTACAATGACCTCTACAAAGATTTATAGTGTTGTCCGGTCTTTTAACTACGATTTGTAGTATTTTTGGGTCTCCAACGACCCCTACAACGATTTATAATGTTGTCCGGTCTTTTAACTACGATTTATAGTATTTTCGGGTCTCCAACGACCCCTACAATGATTTATAGTATTGTCCGGTCTTTTAACTATGATTTATAGTGTTTTCGGGTCTCTAATGAGACCCATAGTGATTTATTGTATTGTTGGACCTCGTTATAGCGATTTATAGTGTTTTCCGCTAAACACTACAGCGATTTGCGATACAAATCGCTGTATATCGCTACCAAAATTAGGACCAACTTGTCAGGGCCATATCTCCCTAACAAAAGATCGGATCTCAAATCCGTAAAAAGTGATGTCTTTGTTATGAAGTCTAGTTTATTCTTGTAAATTTTAAGCAATTTATATAATCATTTGATACTCCATTTGGATTAAATACCAGACCCTTATCAGTTTGCCTTATTTGAATGACACAGTTTTTAGTTCATTTTGTAAGAGTCATATCTCCCTAACGGAAGATTATTTTTTAAATCCGTAAAAAAGGTTTTATTTTTTTATGTGTCTAGTTTTTATCTGAAAAATTTCATAACTTTTTATGCTCATTTGGTATTTCAAATCTGTTAAAAACTGAGACTGGTTACAGAATTTTAAATTTTGTAACAGGTTCATTTCCTGTTTGGAAATAGTGACTTCTTGAAGTTGCCATTTTCAAACCAAAATTGATGTTTCAATTCTGTAAATTGGGTTGGTTTCTTGATTGAGTTAAGCAACTTCTTCCTCAAATTTGAGAGAAATCAGATCTGTTTAGCCTCTGCAACATCCAGTTTATTGAAACCTGACTGTTAAAATCCAATTTTCTGTTTCTGAAATTAATGCTCTGATGTTTTGGTTATAACTCTAGTTTCAGAAATAATTTTGATATTTTGTAAAAAAAGAGTGAGTTACTCATGTTTTTAGTGGTCTGGTTTTTAATCGCTATAGTCGTCAGGATCCACAACTCATTTAGTTGAATGATGCTACCCACGCTGGGAGGAGCCCCCAAACCTTCCTCCTGTAAGGGTAAAAACTCTGAATCAGGCTCCACAACAGTCAATGTGCAGGTCAGTCGGTGCTTGATGGAGCAATGTAGGATCTTCTGCTAGATGTGCACAGAAGCAGAAAGAGAAAGGAGAGAGACTATGAGAGGGTTGATGTTCAAGGCCTCCTCCAGGAGAGATTTTTTTCTCGGATAATTCTGCAGTGCAGATATTGGGTCTTAAATAATCATCTTCGGGGCACTTAAGTCTTTACAATCACTCCTTTTCTGCAATCATTATTTTTTGGGGCACCAATGGAGGAAAGGGTGATTAAGTCTTTGCAATCGCATCAAACTCCAATGCTAATTAATGCTGACAAACATGGGGATACGAGATGCACAGGCTTAAATACGTGGTGCTTTTTGAGACCCCGAGCATGAGATGCCCTGTTCAGGGGGGGAACATATAACTTGCTTTGGGCTTTCATTGATCGGACCAAGTACCTTGCAAGTTACTTTGTCGGATCACTAGATCAGATCTCTTGCATATAGGGATGCACACGAGCCGGGCTTGAGTCGAGTTTGGCCTGGTCAGCTCGGCTTATGAAGAAAAATTGTTTGTTCAAGCTCAGCTCAAGCTTGAGTTTGAACAACCATGGCTCGGGATCGGCTCGGCTAGATCTCGATCTGACTAGGTTTGACTCGAGCTGAAAACCTTTATTTTATAATTATTTTTTAACTTTTTGAAAATTGTGTAAAATGCTTTTTTGAAAGAGGAAAACAGTGAGATTTGAATCCATGTTATTTTCCAAGATGATCAATGACTTATCCATTAGGATAAGACCATTAACATTACGAACAAAATACATAATACATACAAATATAAATCTATTTTTTATATAACTATGTGAGCCCAGATTAATCGGGTTTACCGAGCTTATTCGAGCTGAACTGCCTGTTCAAGCTTGGCTTGTTTACGTATACCAATTCAGCTTGAACCCTTTGGCTTTGTATATACTTTGAGACATTACAAAATCAGAGCATGGTGTGTGAGTCTCGTTATACATGAAATTGATGAAAACAAAGGATGTATATGCATAAATCAAGAGGAATTATAGGAAGCGAACCTCAAAACAAAAGGGAAATAATACATGCCATAATCCATATGAACATACATCAGATCTGAATAATAAAGAAAATAACTAAATCATAAAATCGGACAAGAATGTTAGAACATAGCTTGTTCCATTTGATTTTGCACATTGGTGGTCCGATATTTGCTCTGAGCAACATAGTACCACGAGAAGTGCTTTCGATGGGGTAATGAACAAGGGAAAAAAAATGTAAATATCAGAAATCAGAAAGAAAAGGGGCTTACCGTGAACTAATGGAGGATCTGGCTTTTTGCAGAAGATTGAAACTGATCTTCTGATATTCTTGGTACCCTATGATTGTGTTTAGGCTTTAGAGGATTGAAGCCAATTGAGCTTCATGAACTCCTTAACTATCGTAGCACGGTGGGAAGGAGGAAGGCCTTCTCTCGCAGTTCAAAAGGGAAGAGATCAAAGAAGGAGAATGAAGGAGGTAAAGAAAAATCGATGGATCTCGATGAAGGATGTCAAGTTAATGGAAAATGGATGGAAAAGGGGAAGGTTGAAGATGGATATCAAGTCGATGGAAATGGATTAGAAGGAAAACTCTCTCCCCTGAGAGTCGATGGAAGCCCCTTGTTAAAGGGAAAGTGGAGGGTTCGAGAGAGGATTTGTTGAGGATGAATGGAGGAGAACGAAGGTTTGTTGCAGATGTGCGATGGTGAACGAGAGAGGGTTAACGCGCGGGAACGAGCCGTTGTAAAATTTTGTTTTTTTCCAAAAAGTGGGTTACTTTTAAGAAACTTTTTTGTAAAATATTTTAAAATAAAGTTTTCAGCTAAAAAAGCTTCAAAACCCCTTTGTTTTTCTCGTAGTTTTTCAAAATTTTTGGTTTTGTGTTATTTTTTCATTTTTTTTTCATTTTTAGAATAAAGTCCTAAAGTTTTATGAGAAAACAAAGATTAAAAACTATTTATTTATTTTGTATTTTTGCAAAATATTTACAAAAGAGAGTTTTTCTGAGAATTCAAAGTTATTTCTTTGAAAAATTCTTCAGAAAGCGAATTTGGACCCGGAATTTGAGGTGATATTCGAGGTTCAGACCTCGAATCGAGAAAATATAAAATAGTGGATCCAAATGGGTGTTGAATGAGCTGTTTGAGCTATTCAGACAATGTTTTGGTATTTTATAAATTTCGATTTGTAAATTGAGTAACGAGGCTCAAATTTGAACCTTAAACACCGGGTTCGGCTCCGAAATTGAGTTTGAATGGAATTCAATCCAGAAAATCTGAAGAATAACTGAATTTTAGTTTTGATTTTCTTAGAAGATGGAGTCAGGGGCAAAAAAGTCATTTTTACAAACCTTTAAAAAATTTGGGGTGTTCATAGATGCCCCTCTTTGCTACTAAGCCGGTTGAAAGCCAAGCTTAGTGGCAAAGATAATACTCCAAATTTTGAAAATGCCCTAGTCAACAGATTTGAACTGGGTGTGGAAGAATTATTTTGAGAATATGGCTTATCAGGCTTAAAACCTTATCCTGGATGGTTTTCGGGGAGACAAAATCCTTGAAAATGATATGATTGAGTGGAAGATAAGGAAGTCATGATGGGACTTTGGGTGAGAATCCCGAAATGGTGGAAAATAAGGATTTTGATTAGATCTCATGGATGAGACAAGATATGCTTTTTGGAACAATTCCGGTTTAGCCCTTAACCCGGATGTGATGAAGATATATCAAAATGAATTGAATGAGGAAAGGAAAACATGAGGACCTTGATGGGACATTTTTGGAAAATGCCTCGTGAAATGAAGCTTAAGTAGGATCCTATCTTGGATGGACATGCAAAGCATGGATTCCTTGATGGGAAGAGCCATGATGAGACTGGAAGAAAACATCTTGTCAAAACAAGGAATCTCTTTGGAACGAGACTCAGGTTTAACCCAAACCTGAAAAAGGAAAATACTTCATGGCATGAGGTTCAGGCTTAACCCTTAACCTAAAGGGGACGAGCAAGATGGAATCCTTAAATGGAGAAACCACGATGGGACCTTCGGAGTTTGGACGAACAAATCCGAAAGGGGTGTGTGAAAGGAGGAAAATGGGGTTCCCTAAAGCTTTGAAAAGGGGATGAAATGGGGCGTCTCATTGTTGAGACTGAAATAGTTTTTGAAATCAATGGCCTCTCGCAGAAAATTCAGGTTTGACCCTTAACCTGAGTGGGTACTACCATACAGGATTCTCAAATGGAGAAAACCGTGATGGGACAGGAAGAGATACTTCAACTGAATAAGGCAACTTTTCCTGGAAGATATAAACAACGCTAGGTTGTATCAAAATGGATATTGAATATTTATTTCATTCTTGGAATAGCTAGAAAATTTTGCCAATAAGATAAAATTATAGTTGACTCAAAACGCTTGAAAATGTGCACGTATGTGCTAAGATATTCTCTCTTTTACCTAGAGTATTTCCTCCAATGAGGTTAACTCCTTAGTTCTAAGAGTCAAATTCAAAATTTTAACCCGGATGATTTTCTTCAAGGAAGCTGTTCATTTCCCTGATATGAGAAGAGAAGAAATATTCTTAATTTCATAAAAGCAAGTAGTGAAGAGATATTAATAAAAGAATTTTGCATGAGAAAATGTGACTTCTGGCAATTTTGGCAGTCTGATATCCGGGTGTTTTCCCATGATGATCCTTTTGCACTCTTTTTGAGTCACTGCACTTTCTCGGTTTTTCACATCATCCTTCATTTGAATGTGTCCTGACTTTTTCTCTCTTTTTCAGGGAAGGGTACGTCACAAACTCCTTCATCTTAGAGATGTTTCGATCCTTCTTTTATCTCAGGGATTCTATTGATGATATTGGCTCAAAAGGGTCTTTAGATGATAGCAGAAATCAAATATCTTTTAGGGTTTGTCGGTAGGTTCATAACACTCGCCTTCATCTCGACGGTGATCTGAACTTTCCCTGGAAGGATCCTTCACAAACTCCTTCATCTCGGAGATGATTTAAATCTTCTTTGGCCCTGGGGGTCTAGTTCGCATATTCATCTTCATCTTGACGATAGTTGAGAGGTCTCTTTTACGGATATTTGATTGCAACTTTAAATGAATAAAAAGATATGAATTGAGTGGATTCCTTTTATAGCTCAAGATATTTCCACTGCCTGATTGCCAGATAGCCGTTTTTAAACATGCGTCATTGCCATGATCAATATCAATTCGCTTCTGGATTTTCAACATCATTGAAGATTTCTTTCACTGATCATATCGAGGACATTTCTTACATCCTTTTGGTTGATCAACAGGAAAAGATTTGAATTTTACCTCTTTTTCGCAAAAAGCTTCACCCTTTTGGAAAGAATACTAGAAGTAATCTGAGATAATTCTTTTGTTTAGTCAGATTTTTAGAATCAACAATTGCTTTTAGCAAGTCGGCAAAGTTTTCACTAATTCTTTGTGAAACAATCACTCAATATAAATTTTGTTGAGACCTTTAGTTGTAATTTAGGGAAATGACGTAAAGATCAAACTTTGAAAAAAACTTGATTTTTAGATTTTGGAAATCCCGACCAGTGAAAACACTGGATTTAAAATCCCGACCAGTGAAAACACTGGATTTCAAATCCCGACCAGTTATAAAAAACTTGATTTCAAATCCCAACTAGTGAAAACACTGGATTTCAAATCCCGACCAGTTATAAAAAACTGGATTTCAAATCCCGACCAGTGAAAACACTAGATTTCAAATCCTGACCATTGAAAACACTGGATTTCAAATCCCGACCAGTTATAAAAAACTGGATTTCAAATCCCGACTAGTGAAAACACTAGATTTCAAATCCCGACCAATTATAAAAAACTGGATTTCAAATCCCGACCAGTGAAAACACTGAATTTCAAATCCCGACTTGTTATAAAAAACTGAATTTCAAATCCCAACAAGTGAAAACACTAGATTTCAAATCCCGACCAGTTATGAAAAACTGGATTTTGAAAAATCTCGACCACTAGAAACACTGAATTTTAAATCCCGACCAGTTATGAGAAACTGGATTTTGATTTGAAAAGGTTTTGAAGGTTTGAAAATGATTGAATATTGATAGATTATAACCCGAGGGTTGAGAGAATGATGAAATGTTGGAAAACTAATGGATTTAAGAGATTAGAAATCTGAAGGTTTGGAAATGATAGAATTGAGAGATGAAAAGATCGGAAGGTCAGGAATTGATAGAATTGAGAAATTGCACCCTAAAGGTTTGATCTTTTGGAATATATGATCAGCGGGAGCTGGATCCTTTGGAATACATGACCAATGGGTGTTGGATCTTTTGGAAATACATGACCAACTGGTGTTGGATCTTTTGAAAATACATGACCAGCGAGATGCTAGATCCTTTTGGAAATACATGACCAGCGAACTGCTGGATCTTTTGGAAATACATGACCAACGAGCGTTGGATCCTTTGGAAATACATGACCAGCGAGAGCTGGATCCTTTTGGAAATACCTGACCAACGAGTGTTGGATCTTTTTGGGAAGTACATGACCAACGAATGTTGGATCTTTTGAGAAGTTCCAGTTAAAACTTGAATGTTGCAGGAGGGTAGACTTTGATCAGAAGACTAAATTTAGAAAGTCACCGGTGCGAGGACCATATTTTGAAAACGAGCTCAATATATGATTGAAGAATTCGAGAAGTAACCAGTGCGAGGACCGGGTTTTGAAAATGAGCTCAATTTTCAAAAAAAAAGATTTTAGGAATCAAAGATCTTTGATGAAAATTCTGAATTTAATGGACCATCATATTTTAACTGTATGTGGTCTGCTTTCAGGATTTATCCCCTTATCCTGAATGGGGAAGGAAGGAAAGAAATACCTCGTTAGCAGGAGGTATCAGGTTTATCCCTTAACCTGAAGGGGAAAAAAAAGAAAGAGAATAATCCTGAAGCTTGAAATTTGGAATGGATTAGCCGAAAGACTGGATTTTGGAAGAAGATCCCGCCTGGCAGTTGGGGTCTAAGTTGGAACTTGGATATTTTAAAAAAGGAAGATGGAATATCTAAAGGGGAGAACCCGAGTCGGAACTCGGATGTTCAAGGTAAAAGATAAAAAGAAATTTGAGTTGGAAAACTCGAATTCTCGACACAATGATTGGTCCCAACGTGAGCATTGGATCCAAAAGGAAGTCCTAGTTGGAACTCAGAACTTCAAACAAAATAATAGAGGGGAAAACCCGAGCCAGAATTCGGATCTTCAAAATAAAAGATAAAAGAATTTTTTATTTGAAAAATTCAAAATTTCGACGCAACCATTGGTTCTAATGTGAGCATTGGATCCAAAAAGATATCCTAGTCGGAACTCGGAACTTCAAACAAAATAATAGAGGGAAAAACCTGAGCCAGAACTCGGATCTTCAAAACAAAAGAGAAAAATTTGAGTTTTTGAAAAAATTGAAATTTTGTCGCAACAATTGGTCCCAACATGAGCATTGGATCCAAAAGGAAGTCTGAGTAGGAACTCGGAACTTCAAACGAAAGAATAAAGGGAAAAGCCTGATTGGGAACTTGGGTTTTTGACAAAAAGTTTTTAATCAGAAGATTGAGTTTTGAAAATTTGCCAGTGCGAGGACCGGATCTGGGATTGAGAATGACCATTTCGAGGACTGAATTATTTGCATGTGATCTGATTGCCCCCTTATCTTGACTGGGAAGGAAATAAAATTTGAGAAGAACTGACGAGAAGAGATAGAAATTGATGGAAGATTTGACAAAAGAGAAGAATCAAGAAAATTTATGAAATTTATCTTTGTAAAAGAATTCTCACAGGTAGCATTGTTGCTTCCTATGAGTGGTTTCAGGATTATCCCTTATCCTGAATGGGAAGGGAATAAAATTTTGACAAAAATTGATAAGAGGCTTGATAAAGAATCGAAAGAATTGACAAAATTTGAAATAAAATTGGATAAAGAAAAAGATTTGGCAGAGATTAATGAAGCTTTAAAAGAGGAAAAAAGACATTCTGGACTATCCCTTATTCTGAAGAAAGAAGGACCTCGTAGGACGAGGTTTCAGGTTTATCCCTTAATCTGAAAGGGAAAACAAAGAAGGAAAAAGAAATACCTCATGGGAAAGAGGCATCAGGTTTATCCTATAACCTGAAAGGGTAATTTTTTAAAATAAGAATTGACAAGAAGAGTTTAATAAAATGGATGAACAATAAAATTGATAAAATTTTGATAAAATGAATAAAATTGATAAAAGTGATAAAGATCGATAAACGAAAAATTGATAAAAGTTTGAGAAAAAGAATTTGTTTGATCCTGCCTGCATGTCGGATCTTTAAAGCGAGAGAAGAATATGAGAAAATCATTTTTGGAAAGAAAGATTAACCGTGAGAAGAATGATCAGCACGAGAGTTGATCTTTGAAAGGGAATCATTCACGAGAGATCATCATGAGGGTCAATTTTTGAAAGCAATGACTTGAAAACCTAATTTTTGAAAAATAAGATCAACACGAGGGTTGGTTTTTTAATGCAATGGTTCAAAACCAATTTTTGGAAAATATGATCAACACAAGGGTTGATCTTTGAATGCAATGGTTCGAGACTAATTTTTGGAAAATATGATCAACACAAGGGTTGATCTTTGAATGCAATGGTTCAAGACCAATTTTTGGAAAATATGATCAACACAAGGGTTGATCTTTGAATGCAATGGTTCAAGACCAATTTTTTGGAAAATATGATCAACTCGAGGGTTGATCTTTGAGTGCAATGGTTCGAAACCAATTTTTAGAAAATATGATCAACACAAGGGTTGATGTTTGAATGCAATGGTTCGAGACCAAATTTTGGAAAATATGATCAACACGAGGGTTGATTTTTGAATGTAATGGTTCAAAACCAATTTTTGGAAAATATGATCAACACAAAGGTTGATCTTTGAATGCAATGGTTCGAAACCAATTTTTTGAAAAATGAGATCAACACAAGGGTTGATCTTTGAATGTAATGGTTTGAAACCAATTTTTTGGAAAATGAGATCAACACAAGGGTTGATCTTCGACTATAATGGTTGAAAACCTATGATCAACAAGAGGATTGATTTTCGAGAAAAAGGTTGAACCAAAATATTTGAACTTTTTGGTTATCATGACGAAAATTTTGCAGAAACTTTTCAAAATATTATGATTTTTGAAAGATCCTCATAGGTAATATCATTTCTCTCATGAATGATGTCAGGATTGTCTCGCATTTTGAAAAAGAAAAGGAATTTAATGCCCCAGTATGGCTAAAGAAGGGAGTATTGAATATCAAAGATAAAAAGAGAATTGACATTTTATTAATAAGCAAAAGTTGATAACAAAACTGAATATTTAGAAGTATTTTAACCAAAAAGTCACAAAAGACTGACCTGACTTGCCCCTATAGAGTGACTGACAAAAAGGGATGAAAGCGAAAGACTCTTGGCATTCTCAATTCTCCAAGTGGTCTGGAAATGGTTCGGGTGGAACTGCAGGCTGCTCCTCTCCTTCCTCTGGGACCAAAAGCTCTTTGTCAATGTAGTCCTGCACAATGTTTTTAAGGACAAAACAACGTTCTGTATCATGCCCCCTTGCTCGATGAAACTTGTAGAAGCAATCTTTTCATTTTCCCATGGTGACAGAAGGATCAACCTTTCTTGGGAGTTTGATCATGTCTTTCGCGAGCAGGTATTGGAGAACTTCTTTGATTGGCTGACCTAGAGTGGTAAGCTTGCGATCATAACCCCAACCATCATGCTTTGCTTTCTTCGGTTTGCTTGACTTCTGCTGAGTGTTGACCCCTTTCTGAGAGTTGGACTGAGCTTGCATGGTTAGGAGATCTGGATGCTTTTCTTCTTCGTTTTTGACAAAGAGATTCTTATCAAGGCAGTCTTGAACTATATTCTTGAAGACAAAGCAATGCTCAGTGTCATGCCCTGTTGCTCGATGGAACCTACAGAATTGGTCTATATATCTTCCCATGATTGTGGAAGGGCTGGCGGCTTTTCGGAGCCTGAGTAATCCACTAGACAACATGTATTCGAGGACTTTGTCGAGCGGTTCATCTAAAGGAGTGAAATTTCGATCATTGCTCCAATCCTTGCGCTTTGGTCCTTCTTGCTTCTTTCCCTTTTGCTGAGGATTGTATTCAAGAAGTCTATCATGGTTTTCACAACATTTCCCAATCTGGCCTTTATACTCTCCCAAGTTGCTGCCCTGGTTGCCTTGGTTGCTGCCCGTGCTGGCTTTAGAGTTTCCTGCACTGATATTGCTGCGTTCATTCATGGGGAAGGTGACAGGTGCCTCTCCTTTGGTGGGAGCTTTTTCGCAACTGGCTTCAGCTTGCTCGGATAATATCTCAAGCATCATCTTTTTGAATAACTGATATATAGCGGGATTGATCTCACTTTTGTTATCCTGAACTCCTTCTCTGACAGACTTTTGAGAATCCATTCCTTTAGAGTAGTGCAATCTTTGATCTTTGCCCAAATCAACTGATAATGCCAATGCTCTCTCTAAAGGGCAAAAAATGGGGGGTTTTAGAAAAGATCTAGGAAGAAATTTTAATAAAGGAAGAAATCACAATCTGACAATGAAAATATCCCATTACGAGGGATCGGGTTGTCACCAAAATTTGCGACAACCGCATTATTTTTCTGAAAAAGGATAAACAAGATGTGAACAAAGATTAATTTTGAAAAGGACATATCCTGAAAAAAGATATTTTATTGCAAAAGAAGGTAAGAAATATATCAAAGAATAAAAGAATTTCGAAAGTAGATGGCAAAGATTTTAAGATTTGAAGAATTTGCAAGCAGGATCAAAAAGGAATTTGAAGAGATTAGGAGAAGAAAAATACACCTGGGTTTTAAAAACAAAGAGAAAATTTTGAATAATATATACCCAGGGTTTTGGAAAATATATAAGGAAAAAATATTACACAATCACAGATATATAAACAAGGATGCGCAAACAGCACTCCCTAGAGGCTGACTCTAAATGCAATATTTTGAAATGGCTTGTAGGGCCTTAATTCTAACTCTAAAGTTCAGATCATCTGATTCCAATCAAGATACGCCGATATACTCAAGCCGAAGCTCGAAGTATGTGGCATAGAAATATTTCTTCGGTTCTAAAGTAATGGCTTCCCAACATTCTTGAGCACCTACCGATATACCTCGGACTATGGCCCTTAGGTACGTGGTAGGGGGGCGCGAACCCAAATAAGTGGTCTAGTTGTGAGGCTCTCTCCCGAACTATGGTTCAGTGAGACAGCCCAGCAACGTGAAGACCGGGACAATATAGGTAGAGATGTTTTCAAAAACATGTTCAGCATGCAATAAAATCAGATGTCTCTAATGCAAGTCCTAAAAGAGATAAATTAAAATGAAGAAAAGCATAGACATGCATGCATTGTTTACATTCAATCCCTAGAATTGAGGAGAGTTGTATTTCAGACCTAAGTCAAATGTGAGCATGAAATAATCTCCTCAATATGGTCCTACCAAACCATACTTAGATCCTATATGCAATGATGTCAGCTTAGGACAGAGTCTAGGCTCCTAAAATTTGCATAAAAAATGAAGCTGACATTTGTAGAATAAAGACTTAGATAATATCAGAGCGAAGCAAAAGGCAAAATTCGACCAGACGGAGACGAGTCCCATCACGGTCGCCAAACCTGTGATCATCGCAAAAAAAAAAATCCTCTCTTGGTATGTCTCTCTCTTCCTTCTCTTTTCCTTTCTAACCTCTATTTCCTCCTTTTTGAAGGGAGAAAATAAAAGACAAAAAAGAAGAGAGAAGAGAAAAGAAAAGAAAAGAAAAGAAAAGAAAAGAAAAGAAAAGAAAAGAAGAGAAGAGGAACTCTTTTGCGGGGTCTCACTTGACCTTAATTTGAAAATATTTAAGAAAATAACTCACCTCCGTTTTGAAAATATTTACGGGAAAACTGGGAGACGGGATTTGCTCGTCGGTACGAGGTTCGACCATTCTTGGCGCCTTTACGAGGGGTAATTGAACCAATGGTCGAATTCATGCCTTTTGCTTTGCTAAGAAATTATCTAAGAATTTATTCTAAGTCTAAATGCGCAAATAATCATGCTTGCGCAATGCAAGGATGTATGCTTTTTTCGAAAAATGATTTTGAAATCTCCAAGTGTTTCTGAGATGAATCTGATAATAGAATAAAGAAATGTTTTCTAACTTAGAACTTAAGATATTTTGAAGTTCTAAGTTTCAGAAGTAATCAGAGTTTGGGAAAATAAATCTAGATCTTGAGAGAAATGATTTTGAAGCTGAGATAAAAGGAAACGAAAGGAAATTTCAAAGTCATAAATGGACTTTGAATTAATATTTTAATCCTGGAGGTATGTTTGAAATGGAATTGGATTCTAGCTTTGATTTTTGACATCAAAATGAGATTTGAGAAATCCAATTTGAATTGGGAAACATAATGGGTTTTTGGAATTTGGGAATCAAGATGGAATTCGAATCCAAAGTCTGGATCCTAAATAGAGTTTGAAATCCAAGATGAAATTGATTTCTGGATTTAGATTCCTAAATGGGAATTAGATCTGAAATCTGAGAGCCAAAAGTGGAGTTTACACTTGGAAATCTGGATCCAAGTGGGGATTAGGATCTAATTTTGGATTCTGAAAGTTCAAATGGGACTTTTGAATATGGATCTGGGTTTTTTAAAAACCCAGTTTAAAACTTAGGAAGGATCAAGCTTTTGAGATTTAGAATCAATCTCAAACTTTGGTTTTAAAGATAAGAAGATAAACTTGGTTTTGATTTTCGAAATCAGAAGGTGAATTAGAAACTTCAAAGTTAAATTGAACTTTGAAAATTTGAATTTTAAATTTGGGAATTTAAAGTACAGAATGAATTTGAAATTTCAAAGTCAATTTCAACTTTGAAATCGAATGTTGAATTTTGAAAATGAGATAGAATTTGAATTTGAAATAGAATTTTGAAGAAAGATATCCAAAATCACTTGGGTTTTTAAAAAAGAATTTTTGAAAATATGATGCAATTCTATCCTAAATGATGAATTTAAAGGATTTTGAAATTAGATTTTGAAAATCATATTTCATTCTTTTCATGAATGTAAATAAGATTAATGATATAATACACTCCTGACTATGGTCATTGAATGTATTATATAATAATCATATCTAAATTCAAATGAAGAATAAAATATATTTTGGTGCTTTTATAGAGTTTAGAATGAAATTAATTTTCAATATATCCTGACTATGGCCATTGATATATGTATTGAATTAATTTTAGACTAAACTCTGATAAAAGAGAAAAATATTTAAGGGAAATATGATGAATTCTGTAAAGGATCCAGTGTGGATCAGTGTTATTTTATGAAAGATAAAAATACTAAGTTTTGTTTACATCCTGACTATGGCCATTGATGTAAATCATCAACTTAGGATTAATTACCTCTTACAAAATGGTGCACGTGCCATTTGTGTTTAAACATTGTGAGGTTTTGGAAAGATAAAGATAAAAAACATGAAAACAAGCAATTCATGACATTATTATGCTCATTCATTCTATCTAACAGCTGGAAATGTAAACATTCTCATTAGTACCAAGCTATTATAATTTGAACTGAATTTAAAATCTGAAGGTCACCAACATTTTTAGAGATTCCTGCAAGAAAGGAGAATTAGCACAAACCAAAAAAGGAAAAGGAAGAATTTAACTCTAGCATAAGATGTTATATCATGCTAAAAAGGCATATGGCATATCCTATGTTTATGAGAAAATGTTCATATATACCTGTGCATATATACATATATTATACATATATATATAGGAAATATAATAAAAACCCTATATATGAAAATGTAATGGATAAGTATGACTGTATAGTAGTGGGTAGTGAAGTGAGATGAAATAGCTGGTAAGTGGATAGCAAAGATGGTGATGGAAGTGTAATAGCATCTTAGTGGAGTGTGGATGCTATGAGTGAACATGCATGTATAAGAGGCTAGTGCAGGAGTTTAACAGGTGTGGCAGCAAATGATGCCGGGTGTGCTGCTGGAAATGTGCAGAATTGTAGCAGTATAGGTTAGAACATCACCCAAGTGATATTTAGAAGGTAATGTGAGGCTAAGGGGGAAGTTGTAAGCCACGACAGAGGAACACTATGTATGCCACAGTTTTGCGGCAAGTGGTAGCAGTGGGGAGTGTTATTTTACAAGGAAGACTGGGAAGGGGTATATAACACAAGGTTGGTGTGAATGAACTTGCTGTAGATACAACAATGTGCAGGGGCTGTAGAGAGTGAGGGATATGATATAGGTATATGGGGTGTAGGTAAGTGCATGTAGGTGGTGTAACAGTGAAGGGCTGTTGTATGTGATACATAGGCTGCAACAATGCATGATGATAGAATGCAGTAAATGGGGTATAATACAAATGGGATGGTGACTGCATATATGAAGCCATCGCAGAGGTAACAACGGAGTTGTAGTACTTGAACAGTGTGAGTCACCGACATTCACTTTCTGTGGGATACTTTTAAGCACATCCCAAAAATTGAAGTGTAACATAAGCTTACAGACATATGAAGACACCAATATCATCCAATGTGGGGGGTCTTACCTAGATGTAGGATACAGGAAATGAAAATATACCATAAGGTGTAGGACAAACGATAATTACTAAGGAAAGATGGGAAATCAATATCGATTTGAGGGTCTGGCATGTTACTGTAGCCTGTGAACCTAAAAGGGGATAATATGTTTAATGTGGTGAAGATGAATTGGGGGTTCTAAAATACTGCATATGTAACTAATACACAAGGGGTGCATAGGGGCAACAATGTGCTATATTGTGCATGACATACAGAGGTAATGGTGAGTGCATTGCTATGGTGAACAGTGTTATTTACAGAAAGTGCAGGTATGTGGTAAGTGAAGAAGTGATATTATGTGAGTGAAGGTGGGCAATAACAATAAATGGGTGCTGATGCATTGTGTTTGCAGTGGAACACGATCAGTAAAAAAAAAAGTGCTATGGAGATAGGAATGTGCAAGGATTAATTCAAAAAAAAATCTGGATTCAAAGAGCTACCACAAGGAGGCCATGTGCGAGTTATATCACTAAGACATATATCTCGCATCCAACAAGCTCACCACCCTTGAGTTTTTTTTTATTAATTTATTATTATTATTATTCCAGGGATGGTGAATCACGCTAACATTAGTTCCACCTCCAGCAATCCCTTCCTAGCGGAAGAGAGAGGGAAATGCTTTCGCGATTCAAACTTGATCGGATTTTGGAAATTGTTTTAAAATACTCACCTCCGTTTTGAAAATAGCGGGAAAATTCATGGGATGGGGCTCAACCTGTCGGTACGAGGTTCGACCGTTCCTGCCGCCTTTAACAGGGGTAATCAAACCAAGGACCAAAATTGTGCTTGACATAGTTAAATCATCGAAATTGTGTTCTATCCTAAATGCACAGAGAATTCAGGCATGTGTTATGAGGTTTTGTAAAATGCAAGTTGGAAAATATGATGTATGCTTAGAAAATATTTGGAGTTGAAAAATTTTCAGGAAAAGATGAAAATCAATCTCTCAGAAAACTCAGACGAAGAAGATTTGAAATCTCGAGAAAGTTTATAAAGATTTGGAAAACCTTGAAGAAGTGAGAAACTCGAGAAAATCTTGAGAAAGTTTATAAAGACTTGGAAAACCATGAAGAAATGAGAATCTCAGAAAATTTTTGAGAAAGTTTATAAAGATTTGGAAAATCATGAAGAAATGAGAATCTTAGGAAAACTGAAGGAATTCTTGAGAAAAGATTAATATTTGAAAAGGAAAACACTTGTCAGGAAAACTCGGAATTTGAGAATTTTTTTAGGAAAATGAGGGAAAATCTATAGGAAAACTCATTGGAGAAGGAAATTCAGAACTTAGGAAATTGAAATCCTGAAAATATTGTCCTTGAAATATCTGAAAATCGATTTTTGATTCTTGAGAAAGATGAAAATTCCTTTTGAAAATGGATCTTAAGAAAATAACTTTTTAGGGAAAATCACGAGAAAAACTTTGATTTGGGAAATCCAACTCCGAATATCATCATAGTTTCTTGAGGAATCGATTTCCATGAAGTGAAAATTACTTGAGAAAATCTTGAGAAAATCATGAGAAAAATAGATGATGTAGATGATTTGAATGAATGAATGCACTTTGAAAAGATTTCTAAAAATTTTGTTGAAAAAATGTGGATTAAGTCAAAGTAAATCTTTCACATACTCTGATTGTGGCCATGAATATGTTTAGAGTTTACTTGAGTTAATTCACAATATTTTGAAAATTTAGAAATATGATGTGCATTTTTAAGATAGCCTAAGAGTGTAGGCTTAATGTGACTGGTAGAAAGATGATAGATCTGGGTCTCGTCCATATTCCGACTAGGGCCGTAAATATGGATTCCACCGAGTTCATCAACTCTCTAAGAGTTGGTGCACGTGCCATTCGTGTTCATCCACGGTGAATTTTGAAAATTTGAGATATATGCATCATAGAATCAGGATATTACTGAAATCAAACTATATGAGATGCAGCCTAATCTAAGCAGTAAAAGTAAATATTATTCCAAAATTTACATTTGATTGTTACATTGCTAACATAAAGTAAAAAATGAAATGGAGCCAAGGAATCAGCATCTTCTATATTTTCCTGCAAAATGAGAATTAGTACAAGATAACCAAGAAAATGGGTATATATATAATATATACAACGAAGATATATATATATATATATATATATCAAAAATACTAAAATTAGTGCTAAATGACATGTAACAATGGAGGTGTATTTATATGAGAAAATAGATATATAGATGCTCATATATAAAAATAAGTGCACATAAAGGGATATATATATAAGTATATATACATATATATATATACATATATACATATACATATAGGTATATATACATAGATATACATATATATATAGATATATATACATATAATGAAAAAATATACATGTTAATGGAAATTCCATATAATGGGTAAAATCAGAAAATACAGGTATATACAGTTTCTGTAGGTGATTTTACACAGCCGTATTTCCCAAATTATAAGATAATTTTCAATAAAAATGGGTATGGAGCTTCCCTATATATCAATAACAAAGACTGTAAAAGATGGTCAAGAGATCATGAACGGATATGGATATATCCGTTCATGAAGGTGGCTGTTTATCATGACTGCACTCCTGCAACAGAAAAGATGAATATAACATATACAATGCAGTGGAAGGAACATAGGAAATCAAGCTTCTCAATTGGCTAAGAAAGTTTGATTCTGCCTTAATTATATTCCATTACAGAATTTTGAATTACCAGGGGATAAAAAATACATAAAAACATTAAAAAAAAAAAAACATTAAGCTACTAACTTTCTATAAACAAATTAAGTTATAATGAAGATGATACTAATTTACAAAACCTTAATCAATCTGTCATAACTTTACAAAACATATTAACCAATTTGATAGAAATCTGCAGACCACAACATTATTGCAATCTACAAATTATGTTTATCTAACAAAGTTTCAAAAACATCCTAACTCGTAACCAGTGTAACACAATATTTTGCAATCATGTACATTGAGAGAAAGAGAGAGGCATATGATATGAGCTGGCAATTTACTATTATCTGGTCAAGATGAGGCAGGAAATTAGTGAAGTTGGTGCCACTTAACATGCCTCTAATACGTTTCAAGCCTAACCATGGGTGGAAATTAAGTGGAAACTTGCTAGTGCCCTCAAATATGGTATTTGCTGGTTTCTAACACCCTTAGTATTCCTAAGGCAGTTGCCTCACCAATGAAGCAGGAAACTAACAAAAGTGACATTCTCTGAAATACATGATGCAGCCCTATTCTCTCTCTCTCAAACCATTATCAGTAATGCACTTGAACATATGAATATGAGAAAATTCAAGAATCAACTATCCAGCCAGTGTTCTTCAATATAATAAGCTATTACATGCAAGCATAGCAAGAAACAATGCATCATATTAGGTGTCCACTATTTTTTTTTTTTAGTTATGTGGGAAAGCATAGCTTCCAACATCCAAGTCCTTAAATAAGTCGAATATGACAAACCTCTATCAACTAATTTGCATAACATAGATATTCTAAAAAAATTTAATAGCTACAAAGAAGATATTACAAACCCATAGAGAAGGTTTTAAGATGTTTCAAAGTTTTTTTTTTTTTTTAGAAACACGTGCCTCTATTAGCTCTTTACTAGAGAAGTTCCTTAAAGTAAGAGATACAGCCTATGCCCGTCTGCATGTCAGCAGATACACATCTGGTTTCTCTTTAGCAAAGCAATCACCGGCTGATTGAGTGCAAGGTCCTGAGACTATCTTGTAGATCCATCAATAAATTGAAATGAAATCAAAGTGTGCACAAAAGAAATGCCACTAATGGGCTACAAGAGATCTTAATCGATAATGAAGAAAGGATCATAGAGATAAACGCAATCGGATGCAATAAAAGCAAAAAAATAATAATTTTGAAGATAAATTGAAAGATGAAGATGCAAAACGTGCGATATCAAGGAATCGTAAGATGCAGAAATACTTGGTAGATCCCTTGCACCCAACGATTTGTAAATAACAGTAAAAAGGGTGATTCTTTGCTGCTGGAACTAGAGAAGGATGAGACGGCCTGCTGTCTGAAGGCAATGTCAAGGAGCTGGATTGATTTCTGCTGTATATCCTGATGGTAGGCTGAAGAAGGGGGCAGCAACTGGCTGGCTTGAAGGCAAATGGTAAAAACGCTGGCTGGGTTGTGGCTGGGCTTAAGTGGAGATGGACAACAACCGTTGGAAGTGGAAGGTTGAAGAAGGTGAAGACTTTGGCTGGCTGGTTCTTCTGCTGGGTTGAAGAAGACGCAGAGGCTGGAACCTTTTGCTGCTGGGGTTAAAGAAGATGAAGTGTGGCAGCCCCTTTGGAAATTTCAGCTGGTGTGCTGAAGCTAAGGAGAGGTTTCCTGCGAAAATCCAAAAGACAAGAAGCAAAAAAAAAACTCAAAATTTTTCCTTTTCCCCTTTTCAATCGGCCAGGCTCCCCCTTTTTAAAGATTTTCAGCTTCCTTTTTTTTTTCAAAAGATCGCAGTTTCCTTTCCCTTTTGAAAATTCGTTACACTTCTCTTGAAAGTTTTTAAAACCGTAGAATTAAAAGCAGCCGTTTTCAAAAGGGCGCCTCCTGTATTTTTCAAAAAAATGTGTTTCATTTACCTAAGTTTTAGGTAAGATGAGAATTTTTAAAAGTATGGCTGTGGCGCCATTTGGGCTATTTCCTTTTAAAATTTTAGGTAAGCAAAATTAATAAAAAGAAATAAAAGAAAAAAAGTGAATAGTGAAATAAATGAGAGGTTTTTATTGAAATGCCATCTCATTTCACTTTTAAAATCCTTTTAAAAATAAAGTTTTTTTTTTTTGTTTTTGTAGGTCTTTTATTTTGAATTGGGGTGCCACATGTGTGTGGGCCCACTAACTAAAAAAAAGAGAAATAAATTATATTGAGAAATTAAAAAGAAAATTTTGCAAATTGGTACGATCTTCGGGTGGGTCCCTCTTGAGAATAAGAAACTTACCTGGGAGTCTGAGTATGATGCTAGTTCAAAGGCGGGTCCCGCTCGATTTATTTGAAAATACGAGATAAAACATTATTTGTTTTCAAGAATTTGGAAAAATTGGTTTTTCAGGGCAAAAATATGGATAAAATAAATGTAAAAAATTTTGTAAAGAGATTTAAAATCTTTTTGCAAAAAGTTTTGAGATAAAAACTTTAAAATCAATATCCAAATATCCAGATTGTTTTCCTTGAGAAAGACTTTTGTAATTCAAAGTCCTGGGGGTAAAATGGGAAAAATTGATAATTTTGAATACCCAGGGTTTTAAAAATCAAATCTGGATTGACAATTTTGAAAATCAGGAGTTCTGGATCTCAAAATGATATGTTGTGCAGTGAAATGATGTAATGCTATGCAAAGACATGTTCTATGGAATTTCACTTTGAGCTCGGACTTGGAAATTCTAGCTTTTTGTCTAAAAAAGGATTTTGAAATTTTACAATTTGAAGATGTCTCTGAACCTACATATAGAAATTTTGAGGGTCAAGAATGAAATTTTGGACTTTCTGCAAGGTTCAATCTCAAAAAATGACCATTTTGCCCTTCATTGCTTTCGGAGAACTGAAATGTGCCGATTAAGGGCGATGTCAAGAAGGTGAGTGAAAATTTGGGGTGTTTACAGATGCCCCTCTTTGCTACTAAGTCGGCTTATGGTCGAGCTTAGTGGCAAAGAAAACACACCAAATTTGGGCTATATAAAAATGCCCCAATTAAAAGGAATCTGACCGGGTATGAAGAAATTAGCCCGAGGAAGATGGTAAATATGAAATGGAGAATAAAGAGGAAATAGATTTGCTCTGAGAGAACGAAGTTCAGGTTTTTGCCCTTAACCTGGATGGGACAGAAATACCTCGTATGGAACGAAGCTCAGGTTTTAACCCTTGACCTGATTGGGGAATGAAATATCTCATTAAAATGAGATTCAGGTTTGTACCCTTAACCTGATCGGGCGGAAAATGGAATACCTCTTTGAATGAGGCTCAGGTTTATACCCTTATCTTGATCGGGTGGAAAATGGAATACCTCATTGAATGAGGCTCAGGTTTGTACCCTTATCCTGATCGGGCGAAAAATGGAATACCTCATTGAATGAGGCTCAGGTTTGTACCCTTATCCTGATCGGGCAGAAAATAGAATACCTCTTTGAATGAGGCTCAAGTTTATACCCTTATCCTAATTGGGCGGAAAATGGAGTGGAATCCTCGAAAGAAGAGACCATGATGGAACCTTTGGATTTTGCACAATAAATCCAACAGGGGTTTTGCAAAAGGAAGGAAAATGGGGTCCCTAAAGCTTTGAAAAGGGGTTGATTTTGGGAATCTCATTGCTGAGACTAAAATCAGCTTTTGAAATTGCCTTTTGCGAGAAATGATTGGTGATTCGACCTCAAACCGAAATGGGACTGTCTATGGTTGGACAGTGGAGACACAGGGAAGTGTGCAAATCTGAGAGCTCATGCTCTCAAAGAAGGAAAGAAATCAAGTCCTTAAGAGGGATTTTAAAATTGGTGTCAGGATGCATCGAAAACGAACATCAAGCTCTCACTTCACGTCAGGATAGCTAGAAAATATTGTCAAAATGTTGGAAATTTTGCTGTTGATTCAAAATATTTGAAAATGTTGCACATTGTTGCAAAGATATTCTTTCTTTTCTACCTGAAGCATTACCTCCAAACAAGGCTCACTTTGTAGAATAAAGATTGGAAACCAAATTACTTGCGATTGACCTTCTTCAAGGAAGCTATCAGTTTCCTTGATATGAACAGGAAAGAGAATTTGATATTATGAAAGCAATTAATGAAAGAGTATTGATAATAGAATTTCACAAGTTTAAAGAGAATTCTTGGTAGATTTGGCAGTTTGATATCCCAGAAGCTTCTCTCATGATAATCTTTCTGCACTCTTTTGGCTCTCTTGGATTTTTGGCTACATTCTCCTTCATTTTTGGAGATGTTCTGACGTTTTCTCTCTTTTTTTTTTTGGAAGGGTACGTCACAAACTCCTTCAACTTTGAGATGTTTCGATCCTTCTTTGACGATATTGGCTCATGGGTTTGAGATCTTTGGATGATAGCTGAAATTAAATATCTTTTAGGGATTGTCGGGAGGTTCATCGCATCTGCCTTCATCTCGACAGTGCTTTGGACTTTCCCTGGAAGGATTCGTCACAAACTCCATCATCTTGGAGATGTTCCAAATCTTCTTTGGCCCCGGGGGTCTACTCGCTTAATTCGCCTTCATCTTGACGACAATTGAGAGATCCCTTTTGCGGATATTTAATTGCAGCTTAGGTGATTTTAAAGAGACAGGGCTTGGATGAATTCTCTCTTTTTCTAGCGCTCAGGATATTTCCACTACCTCGTCTTTACAAGAATAATCTTTAAAAATGTGTCATTGACTGCAATCAATATCAATCATTTATGGCTTTGCAATAACATTGAATCTTCTTTTCTGACCATATCGAGGATTTATCCTTCATCCTTTTGGGTGGCCAACAAAAAGAATTTGAGTTTTGAATCTCTTTTCGCAAAAGCTTTGCTCTTTTGGAAGTAATGCTGAAGGTAAACTGAGGTAAAGATTCATGTAATAAAGATTCTGAAATCAACAAATAATTTGATTGACAAATTGAGAAAGTTTTCTTGAAATCCTGGGTGAAAGAGAGCATTTGAGGTCTGGCTCAACACATCCGTGCCGAAAATTCTCCTCTCTTTTTCCCCAAAAAGAGAGACTCAGGCTTAGCCCTTACCTGAATAGGAAATGACAAATACTCCTCTCTTCCCTGAGGAGGAGGTGTTTGCAAAACGAACTTTCGAAGAGAAATTAAGCTTTCGTCAAAGCTCCCTAATATTAGGCTTCTCTTATGGAAAGGGGCCGATAATATTGAGGTCAGAAAATTGGGTCATGAAAGGAACGAGTCCATCACACTCTCCCTAAAAAGAGGGTCCTTCATGACGAAAATGGCCTAGTATGAAATTGGGGGGTCACAAAAAAAGCGAGTCTCCGTCGAGTCTCTCCCTTTATAAGGGTTCCTTGTGTGAAATTGGAAATTGTTTTGCAAACGGTTCACAAAGACCCGAGTCCCTTCAAACTCTCCCTGAAAAGGGGCTAAGTGAACAAATTGGATAGCATGCGAAAAGAACGAGCTCCCTCGAACTCTCCCTAAAAAGGGTCTCTCGCAAGAGAAAATGATTGAAATTGGTTATTGAGATTGATTGACCCAAAGGTTGAAATTGGAAATTGGAAAATTGATTGTTGGAAATTGAATGACCTGGTGGTCGAAATTGGATGACCTAACGGTCGAAATTGGGAATTGGTTGACCAAAAGGTCGAAATTGTGTGACCCAAAGGTCGAAATTGAGAATTGAGTGACTCGAAGGCCGAAAATTGGAAATTAAATGATCTGGAGGTCAAAATTGAGAATTTGGAATTGAGAATTGAGAATTGAGAATTGAGAATTGGAATTGAAATTGGAAATTGGGTGACTCATAGGTCGGAATTGCATGATCCAAAGATTTAAATTGTAAGTTGGTGGGCAAAATATCAAATTTGAGCAATTTGACAGACCCTGAGGATCGAAATGACTTGGATCAACAAAGGAGAATGATGAGTTCGAGTCAGAGCTTGAATAAAATACAAAGATCACGAGTCAGAACCTGGATCAACAAAAGAAAATGAAGAGCTCGAGTAAGGTAATGGGATCACGAATCGGAACTCGGATCAACAGAGAAAATGAAGAGCTCGAATTAGAGCTCGAGTAAGGTAATGAGATCACGAGTCGGAACTCGGATCAATAAAGGAAAATGATTTGAATAAAAACCCGAGTCGGAACTCGGTTTTCCAAGACCAACTTTAAGAGTTGGATTTTGAAAATGTACCAGTTTGAACACTGGATTTTGAAAGAATACCAATTCGAGTGCTGTGTTTTGGTTCAGTATTGGTGATTGTCTTTCAATTTTGAATCATTAGGAATTGTGATGGGACTGTTTGTTGAAATCCCAATACTGACCAGATAGTTGTTAATGCAGTTGAATGCAAATAAATGTGAATTTGATGCACATGCATGCACAAGTGCGTGAAATGAGAGATTTGCTTATCCTGCTTGCATACAGAACAATTTTTTTTAAAAAAAAATGCCCCAGTGTAACTGGGATAAAAAGTTTGATCATTATTTGAAGAAAGTGGGAGGATTACAAGAGGAGAATAGAGGCTTCAAGTATAGAACTTTTTCAAGTGTCGAGCATTAATGGGATCTGGCAATTCTACCCCATCGGCATTGATGAGTCGATATGAGTTGCGGGGTAATGCTTCTTTGACGACATATGGGCCTTCCCAATTTGGCGACCATTTCCCGCCAGGATGATGCTTGAAATAAGATGTGGATCGAAGTACTAAATCATTGACTTTGAATCTTCTTTCGATGACAGACTACGCATACTGTCTGGCGATAGGATTGAGCATGTTCTACTGCTTTTAGCCTTCTCTCGTCGAGTAAGTCTAGCTGTATCAGTCGCTGTTGCTGGTATCGATCAAGAGGTAATTCTAGAAGCGATGCGAATTTCAAAGCGGGCTTCTAAACATGTAGCGGCAACACTACTTCTGTTCCATAGACCAATTCTGATGGAGTAGCATTCGTTGGAGTGCGGATGGTGGTCCGATAGGCCCATAGTGCATCGTGGATCTTCTCATGCCAGTCGCGGCTTGTTTCTATAGTTCGCTCCGAGATTCGAATTAAGATCTTGTTGGTAGCTTCTGCCTGACCATTCCCTTGAGAATAATATGGAGCGGAAAAATGATGATAGATCTTGAATTTTGAGCAGAATGTCTTTATCTTTTCATTCTTAAAATGACTGCCATTATCTGACACAATATCATGCGGTATGCCGAAACGGCATAAGATATTCTTGTGGATGAATGAGACCACATGTCGTCCTTCTACTGTGTGGAGAATGACGGCATCTACCCACTTAGTGAAATATTTCGTTGCGGCAAGGAAGTATTTGTGGCCATTTGAAGTTGAAGGAGTGATAGGACCTACGACATCGAAAGCCCACATAGAAAATGGCCATGGAGAGACAACAAATTGTAAATATGTTGCCGGAGCATGAATAGAAGGTGCATGTATTTGGCATTGAACACACTTCTTCACAAAATGATAGCAGTCTTGCTGCATAGTTTTCCAATAATAACCTGCTCTGATGATTTGCTTGACAAGGGTTTGGTAGCCGACGTGGCCACCACAAATGCCTTCGTGTGCTTCTCGCACGACTTCTTTGGCTTTGTCTTCATCTAAACATCTGGAATATTCTGAACTAAATCCACGACGATAGAGGACATTGGCCAGAATGAAATATCGGGTAGACATACGCTGGATTGCTCGCTGCTCTTTCTTTGAGAGTTCTGGAGGAAATTCATCAGTTTTTATGAAAGTTTTGATATTGTAATACCAAGGCTTCTTCCTTTGGTCAGCCTGGTCTACTTGTTCCGCTGGAAGAAAAGCAGGTTGGTCAAGTCTGCCAATTTCAAAAGAGCGGTAAGATTCTCCATTTCTGAATGCCATAATGGAGCCTAAACTGGCTAGACTATTGGCCACTTGATTAAAATCTCTCTTGATATAGAAGAGCTGAAATTCTTCAAACTTGCTGACAAGAGCTGAAACAATTTTCTGATAGGGGAATAGCTTTTGATCTTTGACTTGCCATTCAGCTCGAACTTGATTGACAACAAGTAATGAGTCGTCGTAAGCATGCACTCTCTTAACATTGAAGTCTAGTAGGATCTTTAGACCTTGAATCAGGGCTTCATATTTAGCCATATTGTGAGTGCATTGAAAGTCTAACTTGAGAGAAAATGGAATCATCTCTTTCTCAGGAGTGATTAATAAGATTTCAATGCCTATTCCAGCCATATTCTTGGAACCATTGAAAAATAAATTCCAGACTGGAGATTGTTGGATATTGCATATTTGCTCGTCCAGGAAATCATCTTCGGCTTTCACCTCTTCTGCCAGAGGAAAATCTGCCAATTGATCTGCAATTGCTTGGCCTTTTATTGATTGTTGCGAGACATATTCTAAGTCATACTGCATCAGTAAGACTTGCCATTTGGCGACTCGTCCGCTGAGGAACGGTTGCTCTAAGATGTACTTGAGAGGATTAAGTTTGGACAAAATTTTGACTTCGGATGCCAGCAGATAGTGTCTTAGCATCTGACACATTCATACCAGAGCTAGGCATGTCTTCTCTATTTGAGAGTATTTCTTTTCATAATCTATGAAAGTCTTACTCACATAATAGATGGCGTGCTCTATCAAGCTACCTTCTTTGTACTGTGCCAAGAATCCGCCGCATGCGACTTGATTGACTGAGATGTATAACAAAAGAGGTTTTCCCAATTCTGGCGGCTTCAAGATAGGAGGATTGAGAAGATACTTCTTGATTCACTCGAACAATTGCTGACACTCTGGTCCCCATTTGAACCTTACTCCTTTTTTGAGTAAGTGGTTGAAGGGCTCACATCTCATCGCCAAGTTGGAAATAAACCGCCGAATTGACTGCATGCATCCCTGAAGGCTACGCAATTCTTTGAGATTTTTCGGGGGTGGCATATCAATGATAGCCTTTGCTTTGGCTGGGTCAACTTCAATTCCCTTTTTGCTGACCAGAAAACCCAACAGTTTGCCTGATTCGACTCCAAAGACACACTTTTGCGGGTTAAGTCTTAACTTGTAAAGAATGAGTCGCTTAAAGACTTGATCAAGGGCTTCGGGGTGATCTTCTTCCTCTTTAGATTTCACGAGAATATCATCAACATACGCATCCATGATTTTGCGCATCTGATCATGAAAGATAACGGCCATTGCTCGTTGATATGTTGCTCCAGCGTTCTTGAGCCCAAAAGGCATAACTGTATAACAAAAAGTGCCCCAAGGTATAGTGAAGGAAGTTTTTGATTGGTCGTGGGCGGCCAACTTAATTTGATTATAGCCAGAATATCCGTCCATAAATGAGAACATGGCATGTCCTGCTGTGCTGTCAATTAGAAGATCAATGCTTGGAAGTGGATAGTCATCCTGTGGAGTTGCCTTGTTGAGGTCTCTGAAGTCTATGCAAATTCTTACTTTGCCATTTTTCTTAGGAACAACGACAATATTGGCTAACCAATCTGGGTAGTCAATAGTTCAGATAAATCCTGCTTTGAGCAAATCTTCAAGTCCTTCCTTGACTTGTTGTTCTATTCTGGGATCCATTTTTCTCAGCTTTTGCTTAGCTGGCCTAACAGCTGGCTTCAAAACAAGTCGATGTTCGACCAATTTGGGATCTAAGCCCGGCATATCTTCATATGTCCATGCGAACACTTCTTCATGTTGCTTGAGAAAATTTGTAAGCCTTTCTTTCTCTTCTGGACTTAGACTGGTACCGATCTTGAGAACCTTGGGATTGTCCTCTGAACCGATATTGACATCTTCAGTTGGGTCTTGTACTAGAGCGGATGGTTTATCCTATTTCTGAACTGAGGCGAATTCTGGTAATTCCTGAAGAGACTGATCAAATTCTGCATAATCATCTGACTGCTTTGCAACCTGGCTATCTTCTGTGCTCACTTTGACTCGATGAATTGCTGCCGACTTCTGGAAAGCCTTTGGATTGATAACGAGTTTCTTGATTGCTCGGGAAGACATTTCTGAAATTTTGGATAAGAAATTGGATTTAGGAAAATCATCCATCATACGACAAACAATCATTTAAAAAGAATTATGCATAAAATGACATTGAGTTATAAAATGAGGATATAGAGATAAAAGAGACAGATGGCATCCAGATAGACCAAGAAACTTGACATTTTATTGATTTGACTTTGATAAAAGACATTAAGACATTTATTTTGAAAGGAATAGAAAGGAAATGCAACAACGATTCTCAATGTGCCCCTTTAACAAAAACAGTCTTCTTTGGTGATCTCCCGCCAGAAAACCCTAATCCTGCCTTGTGGGGACGATGCTTTTGGATCATTGGCTCGACATGACCATCTTCATTTTTGCCCAGTCCTTTAAAGGGTTGATAACCATGCTTCAGAAGTAAATCAAATCCCTTTCTTGCTTTCATGAATTATGGGAACAATGGATGATCTTTGACAGTGTCGTAGCTGACACGACCTCCAATCTTGAAGAACTTGGGACCTCTCCATCGGGTCATGGCTACAGTGTGTAGGGATAATTCTGATGTTGCCTAGAGTATTTCCCGATTTTCTCTGAGACTGATTTCTTCACTCTCTCTGATGCTAGGAATATCTGCAGTGAATGATGGTCGAGGGATCATAGGTTGTGGGAGCCTTTCTTTTGGGTCCTCTCCGAGCACTGTTGTAATCATTCCACCTTTGGACCATTTTACGCATTGATGCAAGGTGGAAGGCACCACATTAGCATTATGAATCCACGTCCTTTCGAGCAGCAGATTATAGGTGGGTGGCACATTGACCACATGAAAAAGCACTGAATGCACAGAATAGTTGATGAACACTTCTAGGAATATCTTGCCCTTAGCTGTTTGACCATGGTTGTCAAACCCGTAGATAGTGATAGGATCCAGGATGTATTCTTCTTCCTTGATCCCTAGTGCCTTTGCAGTCATTTCGGGGCATATATTGAGGTTGCTGCCTCCATCAACTAGCACATGGGGTACTGTCATTCCCCTTACCCAAACGACGATGTAGAGAGCATTATTGTGAAAGGAATGAGGCTTTGGAAGGTTCTCATCCGAGAAAGTGATTTGCGCGTTAGTCATGGCTGAATTCACAATTTGTGCCATGTCTTCAGGAGTGGTACTGGGCTTAACTTTGATCTTTCTGAGCAAATCATCCAGTACTTGATGATGCTTGCAGGAACTCTTGGCCAAGTCAAAAATGGAAACATTGGACAGAGCGGTCAAAGGCTTCTGACTTAAACTTTCTGGCCTGGGTTTGATGATTTGATTAAGGAAGTCAAGAATTCCCTTTGACTTAAGGGTTGACTTTACAGGTGCTTCAGAAACTTTCATCTTGCCGAATGTTGAGATTAGGTCCATCTTTTTAGAAGCTGGAGCTGCTTGTCGTAGCACTGACACCTGATGTTGAACTTGTAGATCTTGTGTGGAACATGGTTTGATGTGTTCGTGAGGTAAGAAGGGTTGTTCCGATACTACTGCTGTAGTGTGTGAAGGAAAAGGCTGCTTGAGAATATCCATTTTCTCTTCTTCTTCTCCTTCTACCAATAAATTCTTGTCAATAAGATCCTGCACAATGTTCTTGAGAATGAAACAGTTCTCAGTGTTGTGTCTCACTGTTCTGTGGAACTTGCAGAATTGATCCTTCCATTTCCCCATAGGCACAGGGGGATCGGCCAGTCTAGACAACTTGACCATTTCTTTCGACAGCATATACTCGAGCACATCTTCGAGTGATTGATCGAGAGGAGTAAACTTTCGGTCATAACTCCATCCTTCATGTTTAACTTTTTCACGCAGTTTCGGCCCTTGGTCTTGCTGAGAAGGCTTGTTGTATTGAGGAGCAGGCTTCATTTTCTGATCTCCTTTATTGTTGGAATTGCCTGTGTCGTAACAGTAATCTTTCTTCTGCCCTTTGTACTGATTTTGGCTGTTGTTGTTGTTGTTGGCAGAGAAGGTGAAGTGAGATTTCTTCTTCTGCTCACCTTGAGGGTTGCTCTTGAAGAAAGTGAAGCCTTCATAGACTCCATTCTCTACGCTCAGCTCGAGCCATTCTGTTCGCTCGGTTAATTCAATGAAGGTCCTAGACGGTGCAGTAGAGATTAATCCTCTTAATGGTTGAGAAAAATTGTTGAGGATTAGGGACAGAGCGTGTCTTTCTAAAATGGGATCTCTCATTTTGTTACAGGTTGACCTCCATCTGTGAATGAAATCCCGTGCTTTTTCATTCTCATTCTGCCTCAGACTGCAGAGATGACTTAATGTCGGGAGTGCTTCTGTGTTAAACAAGAAGCGTTCAATAAATAAATTCACCACTTTATCGAACTCCTTGAGCTCGATGGGATTGATATGCTCAGCATACCATTTAGCTGCAACTCCTTCCAAGCTACGAGGGAAACACAAGAATAGTGCTCTGTTATCTCTCTTGAATCTTGAGCACTCTGCGAAGAAAGTGGCGAGATGGGCTTTTGGGTCGCCAGAACGATCAAACTTGATGAATTTTCGGGGAAGGTTTTCGAGATCGTCATCCCCTTCGAGGTCGTCATAGAAGTCTTCACTGGTGAAGACTTTCTTGCCTTTGTCGCGGGCTTGGAGATCCTTAACCACTCTGGCCATTTCCCTAAATTGTGACTACAGGGGTTCTTCTGTGACCTGATTCTTTGATTCGCGGCTCTTCCTTTGTTCTCGGCCATGTTTCTGAAATGCCGGAGGCACCTCATATTCTTCCTCAGTGTCTTCCGTTGATTCTGATTCATCTGAAATTTCTTCGAGCTGAACCTGCCTCTTGGAAGCCTTCTTATTCTTATGACCGTGGAATTTTTCTCTGAATGAATTCTTCTCTACACTGGTCCCAGCCTGCTCACTCAGCATTTTGTTCATCATTTTTCGGAACATGGCATACATTTGCGGGTCTATGCCATTATCCTCTTGTTGTTGATCTCGATTCACGGGATGATCCATTTCTCCTTCTGAGGCTGAGGAGTGCTGTGGTGATGTGGTTCTTCTTCCTAACCTTGTTCGAACCATCAAATGCTGCGGATGCTCTCTGCAGGGCAAAGACCTGATTAGATTATGAAGGAATTGGCTTTTGGAAGAAATATTTGCTGAAAATATGGTAGACAATCTGAAAAAGATATCCCATTACTAGGGACTGAGTCATTGCGGGAATCATGACAATTGTGTTGTCATTCTTTTTGCAAGAGAAATAAACAACGAAAATGTGCCTTGTTACCTAGACGAGGTCGTCAAACCATAATAGAAAGAAAAAGAATTTTATTGAAATGAGAAAAATATGATTTTATTGATCTTGACAAAGAGGTGGAGGACAGACAATTTGCCACCATTCACGATAGTCGACAGACACTCTATGACCAGGAAAGATTTTAAGAGAAACAAAAGAATCCTAGTATTACAACGTTAAATTTGCTACTTACAATTATATATATATTTCTATGTTTACACGATGTATCATAGTTGTCATCGAACTATGATACATCGTATCCCTTAATTTCTATGTTTCTATGTTTTTAAGTATGCTATGAAATGTCCATATTGAGGCATGTTATATCTTAACATGTTATTTAAATTTTCGATTATATAGAAAAGATTTATACCACTAATATGTCGTTAATATTAGCACTAATATGGACGATTCATAAATGTGACATGGTTATAAAATCTGAAATGGTCTCATGAGGGATAAATTTAACATGGTGATCAATTACTAAAAATTGATTTTGCCTTATTAGGACATATTTATCATAGCTGCATATCTGTCCAAGGAAAGAATAAAGTGACACTTGTAAGTCTGTCCACGATTTCAGCTATGATTAAATTATGCATGCTTCTTTTTTTTTCTCTTTTGAGCTCTTTTTTACGCTTTTGTTCATTTGCTTAGTTTTTCAAAAATAGAATTGTGCATATTCATATTTATGATTCAAAATAAACTCTAACATGTATTTATCCTCATTTCCTCGAAATTCGCATAAACAACCACAATTTTTAGATCTATGTTAGAAAAAAAATTTCGCGGGGCTTAAAAATCCTCTAAAAACATCATATTTGAAATAACATTCATATAAGTTCAAACTCTTTCTTTAAAAACCTACTTTTCATGAGAGATGTGTAAACATGTGCAAGAACGTAAACAAAAATATCAAGGTGTGCAAACTACACCCTCCCCCATGCTTGAATGACACTGTCCCAGTGACACTCCCCCATGCTTATATGACACTACGTGAATGCACATGAGAGGAAATAAATGAGGGAAAAGAGTAGAATAACCTGACATGAATTAAAAATGCACGTTCTATGAATATAATGAATGCAATGTATACATGACATGACATAAAAACCATGAATGAAAAACTCACGAAAAAGTAAAAACAAAATAAAATCTATAAATTCTAAGCAAATCTAATAATATACAAGATATGGGTTGCCTCTCATAAAGCGCTAAGTTTCACGTCCCCAGCTAGACGGATCCCTGGCAAAACCTTCATCGTCCATGAGATCAATGGACATGAAGTCAGGCTCAATCGGGCTCTCTATGAAAAATAGTGTCATCTGTGACACTGTGCACTGTGTTCCCATCCCGTCTACCTCTAAATGGATCGAAGTGCCCGATCCAATTCAAATCACCTATCTGATTCTCAAGTAATTCTAGGCGATCCTCTTCTAGTGATTCCTTATCCTCCTCCTGAGGTGGATCACTCAATAACCAAGCATATTCTGCTTTTACGAGGTCTTGAATGACATCGACCTCGAAAGAAGCCTCCTCAATAGCAGGCCCCATAGCAGCACGAAAAATGTTCAGCTGCATCTTCCTATTTCCGAATGACACATCCATTGCACCAGTGCAGCAATTAATGCACGTGTTGGTGGTAGCTAGGAAGGGGTGACCGAGAATAATAGGGGTCTGTTGTGGGTTATCAACTCCCTCCATATCTAATATCACGAAGTCGACAGGGGAAATAACAATCCTCCACCTTAACTAAAACATCTTCAAGTATCCCTCTTGAGACCTTGATAGATCTATCTGCAAGCTGAAGAGTCATAGGTGTAGGTTTCATCTCTTTCAATCCAAATTGGTCATAAAAGAAACTCGGCAAGATGTTAACACTTGCCCCAAGGTCGAGCAATGCACACCCAACAGTGATGTTTCCTATGACACATGAGATGATAGGAGTCCCTGGATCTTTGAGCTTAGGTGGGGTTTGATGTTGCAATACTGCGCTCATCTGCCTAGTTAAATAAATATTTTTCTGCACATGGGACCTCGACTTCCTTTTTTGTGTACAAAGCTCTTTGAGGAACTTTGCATATGCAGGGACTTGCTGAATAGCATCTAGTAAGGGGAGGTTTATCTGAACGTGCTTGAATATCTCAAGCATCTCTTGCATGTTCACTCCGGACTTACCTAGTGCTCTCGGCCTATCTAACGCCTCAGGAAAGGGGGCTTTGGGAAAGTAGGATGGTGAAGGTTCAGATGGAAGAACCTTCTCGCTTTCCTAAGGTAAAACATTAGGGACAGACTACTTCTCACTTATCTTCTCTCTTTCTTCTACAGCCTCCCTCGCTTGGTACTGCTTCCCACTCCTAAGGGTCACTACTTGAGCTTGCTCTTTATGTGCATTGGTCATATGCAAGCTACGCATGGGTTCCTTTCCCTTAGTGTTGACAATAGGCTGGCTAGGCAGTGTCCCCTCACTTCGTCTGCTAAGCACCTCGGCGAGCTGCCCCATTTGAGTCTCTAATTTTGCAATAGACTGGGTATGTGAGCTCAAAGCTTGCAAAAATCTTATCCTCAAAGGACTGACTATGCAAAGGCTCATGAGACTGAGGGTGAGTATAAATAGGTTGGGCTGGGGGATAACTGGATCTCTGAAATCCAAGCGCATAACCGCCTTGACTGGTTTGACTCTAGGAAGGGTTAGTGGGTTGGATTTATGAGTTGCGCCATGAGAAATGGGGATGGTTTCGCCAGCCCGGGTTATAAGTGTTGGAAAATGGATTGGGTGCGGGCCTAGCGAAGTTTTGAGCCATCTGAGCTTGCTCTTGGAGAAACTCAGGATACTGTGGCGCAACTGGGCACTCGAAGACATGGTGTGCAAGACTCGCACACAACGTGCACACCTGCATGGCAGAAGAGGGACCCAACAACAATTGATCTAATTTCTGGGACAATTGGTCTACCTTGTTGCTCAACTCAAGGTTCATCCCTAACTCGAAAATACCTGCCTTCTTAATGCTATCCTGTGCAGGTGCAGCCCTATCGAACCGTGAGGCTGTTGCATGGTGCATCGAATTCTCGCTCAATGTCTCAAAAAGCGACCACGCTTCATCCTCACTTTTGAGCATAAATGTGCCCCCACACGCAGCATCGACCATCTGACAGTTCTTCTCAGTAAGACTGTCATAGAAATATTGCACCAGTTGCCAGCGAGGCACCTGGTTGTGGGGACACTTGCGGAGAAGATCTTTCAATCTCTCCCAAGACTCATGAAATTGTTCTCCCTTAATTTGGGAAAAACTGGTTATCGCTTTACGAAACTGGTTCGTCTTACCAATTGGGAAATATTTATTTAAAAATTCTCTTTGCATATGTTCCCAAGTGGTAATTCGAACTGTATCTAATGATTTTAACCAACTCTTCGCTTTGTCCTTCAGAGAGAAGGGGAACAGAGTCAACCTCATCGCGTCATCTCCAAAGTTGTTGATTCGCACTGTCGAGCAAATCTCGAGAAATTCGTCGAGATGACGATATGGGTCTTCATTGCTAAGGCCATAAAATGAAGGTAGCATCTGGATCATACTGGCCTTTATCTCAAAATGATTTGCTCCTACATCAGGTCTTGTGATGCAGGAGGCGGGAGTGTAAGTGTTGGGCATGAAATACTCCTTAAGAGGATGAGTAATCTGCTGATTCTCAGCCATGGTTGCAGATCTCTGGGCTCTCCTAATAAGGGACTCGGGGTCCTCAATCGGCTCTACCAGCTCGGGGTCAAGCGAGCGTCGCCCTTGCATACACCTCAAAGTAGATCGGTGTAGCTCACGTCCTAATTTTGGGTTTTCTACCTAACTAACGCACTGAGCGGCCAAACCACTCAAACCACAAAGCGAGTAAACTAAAAACAACAAAAACTAAACAATCACCATGCAAGTACACATAACAGAGATTATGCAAAAGAAATATAAAATCTATGTGTACGGTACCAATCGTACACAGTCACCTCTAAGGGAATCCTAGTAGGTGGGTTGTGCAGAAAAGTAAGCTCGTCTCTATGATATGCACATATGTGGTTCTAAACCTAAATGTAAGCAAACACTAGGCAATAAAGCGAATACTAATATTACACCGTTCCCCGGCAACGGCGCCAAAAATTTGATGTCTTGTTTTAAATCGTTGTAATTTTGAAAAGATTTTTATATGTAAAACATGTGAAAACTAGACATCAAATAATAAAAACCGGTTCTCACTAGTGGATGAGACTGGGTCGAACTGAGGGAATGTGAATATTTCGTATTCAAACACGCAAATCTAAACTAATCTTTATTGCCATATTATTAAAATGTAAAATGTTCAAGAATTGTAAAAACAACTAACTATTACAACAAATGAATACCCTTCGCAGAGGGCGTAAAGTGTAATATTTATAAACCCAATTAAATTCCTAAATAAAAGTAAAAACAATCTTCTATTTTTATGTACTTCGTGTCACAGATGCGCTTTAGCTCCACTCTTGTGCAATCCTACACAAATCAAAAGAAACACGAGCAGTACAAAATAAAAGAATAAAACTATACTAAAAAAAATTATAAAATCTAAATGACACTTCAAATTAAAAATGATTACTAACTACTAATTGACATGAAATAAAATGCTAATTATCACAAAGATACTAATTAAATCTTACTACTAACTAATTGATGAACTGACAACTAACTATTGGTAGATTAAACTGAAATCTACAAGTTAATGAACTAATACTCAACAATTAAAACTCAGCAAAACTCAAATTTTCTCCAGCTAACACTTAATAACAACATGCAATGATACTCATTAAAAATCAACAGTGAAATTCATAGAAAATACACTGTGAAACTTAGCATTTCATGCATTTGATATGTACTGGATTTACACAACATTATCATTCACTGATATTTCAAACATCTACCGAAATTTTTACTCCAATCTCAACACTCTTCAATCAATACAAGATTGCTACAAATTATTTTCAAGACTGCCGGATTTCACTCAACTTCAACTCTCGGAAGACTTTTGCCAGAAAACATTGATTATCAATAAAGTTCAGAAATTTCTGCTGTAAATCACGATTAACCTGGAGGAATCATGATTCCTCTGTAATTCATGGATGAACTCTTGATTTTACAGCTTACGCAGGGTGGAATCAATTGGAAATCAACCGGACAATTACAAGAGTTCCCTTGATCATGATTGATGATTAGAAGATTACTTGCCAAAAAACAGTAAAAGCATTGTGATTAAAGATCAGACACTTGCTGCAAAAACAATCACTTACCGATATTCCAACTAGCAACAAAGATCAAATGCTCAGTAACTTCAACGGACGACAATAAAAAAAACAGTAACAGCCTTTGGAGATCAGTAAAACACGACACTCAATTGAATTTCAACGATCGATCACCGGAAAAAAAATCAATAAAAATCAATAAAAATCAATCAGTCACCAGAAAATCAGTAAAACTGATTCAAAAATCAGTCATCGAAAAAACAGTAAAACTGATTAAAAAACCAGTATCTCTCTGGCTAAAGCAAAGGATTTCAGCAAGAGAATATCAGATATCAGTAAACACAATTCAAATTTTCGGATGACAGAAGACACAGTGATTTCCAAAGAGATCAGACCTTCACCGAAAATCCACCCATCAACATCGTTCAGAAAAATTCTGGCAGAGATTCAACTGAATGATGGAGCTACTTTGATCAGCATTCTGATATTATCAAATTGAAGTTCAAACAATTTAAACCAGGAATCAATTAGAGATACTCGATCTAGACATCTAATCGTTCACACTCAAACAATCAAGCACCGGAAGACTCATTCAGGCTGGACTTCACTTGTCGAAAGTCAGATTTCAGTCATTACGATCAGCAGAATTCTGAAAACAATTCATCTACTTCTGATATTGATTCAGATAATCAATATACAGAAATTACTCCAGCAGATCCAGATCAAGATTTTGATCTAGAATTAATGCAAGTATTTATCAACATTATTCGTCAGAACAAATATTCTGGCAGATCCCTGTTGATCACCGGAACTCCTTTGCAAATATTTTTTTTTTCTTTTTATGTTTTCCACATTGCTGATCAACTTAACATTCAAACATTAAGCAAAATGAAATTCAGAGAAAATAAGAGAAAGAAGAAGAAGAAGTTGAAGAAAAACTTACCGTGACTTGAGAGGGGTTAGAAGAGATCGGACTCCTTCCATACGCCGCCACCGAACTGAGAAAAACCTCCACCTGAAAAGAGAAGAGAGAAATAGGGAGAAGGAGAAGAAGGAGGTAAGAAGAGGTGGAGGGGAAAGGTTAGGAGAGAGGGAGAAGGCGCACAGAGGAAGACGAATTCGAAAATTCCCCTTTCTTGGGTTTTTAAAAAGCAAACCGGTTTGTTAAACTGGTTTGTTATTATTTTTCAAAAATTAAAAGAAAAGCTACAAAAAAAAATTATTTGCAGAAAAACTCATTTGACTTAAAAGAAAAAATATAACTACTCTAATATTTTTATAACTATTTATATTTAATTAATTTTTTTCTTTTCTATAAAGAAAACTAAAACAATTTTAGTAACAATATAAAAATGTATACTAAATTGCAAAATAAAGCTATTTTTCTCTATTTTCTCTATTTTTTTATTTTTTTATTAAACTGCTCTATCCAAAAATATAGATGGGTTTTTTAATTGATTTTAATATGAAATCATGCATGTTTTTATGTAAAATGTACCTGAAATCTATGCATGATCAATGTGATTGAATGTATCTTAGTTATCTCCCTTTATTTTCTTATGTTTTTCCATTTTTTTTTTTTAAAATACTGGACGATTTTCAAAATCCCCTATTTTTCCATCTATTCTCTTGTATTACATTCAATTTTTACAAGGATTTTATCCAACCCTGGACGCTTTTTTTTTCCTTCGTGTTTCTTCAAAAACTCGAGGTGATTTCCATCCTTCCTTTCCTCTAGATCTCGATGTTCCAGTCTTGTTTTGATTCTGCCTACAATTTTTCCAAAAGTCATGTATACTTTTCAAGTCTTGTCCTTCTTCTTTATTTTCCAGCCTATCATGAAGGCATCCAGTCAACTTGATTCAGTCTTTCCTGAGGGCCATATCTCTTATGAGGTGCGACAAGGTCTCTCTGATTAACGAACTCTAAGCACCGGACCTTTTATTCCCCGATGATACTATTCTTGGCTCAAGAACTTCTCCCGTATGTTCTAGGACCATCTGAGTGACTGCAGATTGGAACTGGCATCGTCAGTGGGAGAACAGATTATCAACGACAATTTGATTCAAGCATTAGCAGAGCGGTGGAATCCGTGCACCTGTACCTTCTGGTTCTCGTGGGGAGAAATGACACTACTACTGGACAAATTTTCGGATATCATGGGCCTACCTGAGCCAGCTGGTCAGCCAGAGGATCCATTAGAGCAGCAGTTTCTGATTAATGTCAAAGGACTTGACCCTCGAGATGATTTAGTCGGGATGACTAGACGCAGATCCTGGCCACTGATAGAAGTCTATGAAACTCAGTGTGTTGACTTGTTCGAGCTATACCAGTAGTGTGGAACTTTTAAAGAAATCGACTCCTTATCCCAAGCAGCACTAGAGAGGATTCAACATGCAATAGTCTTGTGCACAGTAGGACTAGCCTTCTTCCAGGATGGACAGAACTATGTTGATATCAGAATAGTACAGCTGTTGCAAAGATGGAGAAGTTGGCAGACTAACCGTCTCTTTATCGCCATGGCCGCACTTGCCTTCTTATACTGTAGATTGACCTGCTTCATGCTCAAAGATTTGATCTTAGTAGAAGGGTGCATCTACGCATTACAGTCTTGGTTCCTCTGGCATGTGCCATCTCGAGCCAACTTATTCATATATAATAGCAAGAAGCCACTAGCCACTTCTCGGTACAGATTCTTGATCAAGAACCTTCATGAAGAAGAAATCGTGTGGGACTACTTCGACCGTCAAGAGTCACCCCCTCGATATACTTATGCGTATGGCAAACAATTCAAGTTACTCAGATCATTCTTCTCAGTTTATTACCAGTCAGAGCGATGTGTTAGGCAGTTCTCACAGAGACATAAGCGCATTGAGGCTCAATTAATGTCAAGCATTGTGCCAAAATTCGATCTAAAGTCTGCCCAGTGGTCCAGAACATACTTTTCTGATAAGCATAGCTGAGATTCTTTTGTCACTCTTACTGTTTTTCTTGGTCCTCGAGTGTCTTTTGATTACCATGAGTGGTGGCAGATTGTTTGTCCATCCCCTCTCTGTCAAGTTTATTATTAATAAAATCATTCTTCTTCAACAATTAATCTTTTTATCATGGTTTGACGACCTCGTCTAAGTAGAGGGCATATTTTAGTTGTTTATCTCTCTTACAAGAATATCAACGGAATTGTCGTGATTCCAGCGATGACCTCATCCCTAGTAATGGGGTATTCTTCAAATTTTCAACCTGATCATCAACCAATATTCTCCTATATTTGTCTTTATCCTAAATCGCTTTCAGAGTCTTACCATTTATCCTATTCTGCAGAGAGCAATTGTGACTCTACATGGTTCAGACAAGGTCTGACAAGAAAATTGCACACGTTCAACAAATCAGCTACTCTTCTACATCCGAGCAAGAAATAGCCTCTCCGTGATCTAGCAGAACACAGAGTCGGACTGATAGAGATGATATTGATCTTGCCATATATCAGCTATTTAAGAAAATGATGTCTGAGCAAGCTGAAGATAGTCCCAGAAAGGCTCCCATCAAGAAGAAGGCATATGTCACCTTCTCCACGAACATCACTAGCAAGAGTGGCAGCATGGGAGGTTCTAAGCCCGGCGTAAGCAGTAATGGAGGCAAAAAAAGAGATACCTTCAAGCAAAACAGCAAGTCATTCCCGTCGACCTCTCACCAGAAATCCCTCAAGAAGGAAAAGATAAAGCGTGACGGTTGGGGTTATGACTGCAAGTTTACTCCCCTAGAGCAGCCGCTCAAAGAAGTCCTTAGATACATGTTGACCAAGGGACTTGTCAAGCTCCCAAGAGTCTTTGATCATCCTACGATCATGAGAAGGTTCAAAGATCAATTCTGCAAGTTTTATCGGGCAATGGAACATGATACCGAGCACTACTTCATCTTGAAGAACATCATTCAAGACTGCATCGACAAGAATCTCTTTGTTGAGGACGAAGAAGAGGACCAGTTGACTGTCCTGGCCAAGCTTCAACAAAAATCAAGCACCCAGCAAAAGATATTGTGCGACGGTTGGAGCCATGACCATAAATTTAATCCATTAGATCAAACACTCGAGATATGGTCAGACTTTCGAAGGTTGCTGATCCTTTTGTCACTATAGGGAAATAGAAAGATCAGTCCTGCAAGTACCATCGTGCCTTGGGGCATGACATAGAATATTGCTTTGATTTTAAGAACATCATGCAGGATTGCATCGACAAAGGACTTCTTGCTTGAGGCAAATTAGAGAATCAATCAGCTATCCTGCTAACATCCTTTTTGGACGTGAAGAGGAAGGATGATGCCAATGCTATATCACTTCTTTCATTTTGCTTTTGTCATTTTGAAGGGGCAATGTAGTCTCAGTTCTCTTGTTAATTTGTTATTCCTCTTCTCCAATGCATCAATAAAATCGTCAATTTTTCTCATAGACGGTGTTATCTTCTTTATATATTATTGCTCTTTATCCATTTGCAAATTATTTTTATAAGGAGTGACCTCTTTCAGAGTACCTCCTGAATCAATCAAGAAGCGCATCGTTAATCTTTTCTTTGTAACCGTTGGAGAGTGCTCTTCAAATATCAATTACCTATCCTCTCATCCAACATTCTACTCCCCAGTTACACTGGGGCATGTTTTTTGAAAATTTGTCTCTACTTCAAAACAACCTATATGCAAGAAGGATCAAACAAAATCTTTCATCGTTCATTTACATTCATTTGCATTTAGTTGCATTCATCTGCATTTTGCATTCATATGCACTCATTTGCATCAAATTTATTACCCATTCAGGATAAGGGATAATCCTGAGGATCCCAGCAGTTGTCTAAGTCATCATGAGGGGGGAGATTGAAAAACTCCCATCACAATCAATAAGTACTTTTCAAAACACCAATCTTTTTCAAATTCGACCTTCGGGTCGAACCTTTTATCAAAATCATTCTTGTCGGTCATGCCAAAATCAACCTTCGGGTTAAGCCTTTTTCTAAATCTAGCTCTTACTGGTCGAACTCTCCTAAATCCAGTTTTCACTGGTCAAACTTTCTAAACCCGGTTTTCACTGGTCAAACTCTCTAAATCCAGTTCACACTGGTCGAACTCTCCAAATCTAGTTCACACTGGTCAATCTATTTCAAAATCCAATTTCACATTGGTCGAACTATTCTAAAATTTAGTCTTCGCATTGATCGAGATTTCAAAATTCAGCTTCAAGCCAATTTTCAAACACAAGTTCCTAATTGGTTTAGTTTTTCCTTCAAGATTTGAGTTCTAACTCGAATTTTTTTTCTTTTACAGTCTAATCATTTTAGTTTTTTCTTCGGAATTCGAGTTATGACTCAAATTTTCTTTCCTTTACATTCTAATCGGTTTAGTTTTTCCTTCGAGATTCAAGTTTCGGCTCAAATTTTCTTTCTTTTACATTCTAATTGGTTTAGTTTTTCCTTCAGGATTTAAGTTTCGACTCAAATTTTCTTTCCTTTATATTCTAATTGGTTTAGTTTTTTCTTTGGGATTTGAGTTCTGACTCAAATTTTCTTTCCTTTAAATCCAAATTGGTTTAGATTTTCCTTCGGGATTCGAGTTTTGACTCAATTTTTCTTTCTATTAAATCCTAATTGGTCTATTTTTCCTTTAAAGATTCGAGTTCTGACTTGAAATTCTTTCCTTCAAATTCAAGAATTGGTCTAGAAGATCTGAGATTCGACTCAAATTTTATTTCAAATCCAATTCATCTAATTTTTTTTTCTTCAAATTTAAGAGTTGGTCTAAAAAATCTGAGTTCTGACTCAAACTTTCTTCCAAATCCAATTCGTCTAGTTTTCCTTTGAAAATTTGAGTTTGTACTCGAACCTTCTTTTAAATTTAAGAATTGATCTAGAAGAATTGAGTTCCGACTAGAATCTTCTTTCAAATCCAATTTGTCTAGTTTTCTTTTGAAGACTCAAGTTTTAACTCAAACTTTCCTTCCAAACCCAGCTTTGTGTTGGCCCTTTTACAAAATTCAACTTTGCATTGGTCCTTTCACCAAATCCAGTGTTTGTGCTGGTACCTTTTTCAAAATCCAGTGTTTGTACTGGTATTTCTTTAAAATACAGTGTTCGTACTGGTACTTTTTTCAAAATCCAGTGTTCATGCTGGTAGTCTTTCAAAATTCAGTCTTTGTACTGGTACTTTTTCAAAATCTAGTGTTCATGCGGGTACTCTTTCAAAATCTAGTGTTCATGCTGGTACTCTTCTTTAAAATCCAGTGTTCATGCTGGTACTTTTTTAAAATCTAGTGTTCGTATTGGTACTCTTTCAAAATCTAGTGTTTGTACTGGGACTCTTCTTTAAAATCCAGTGTTCGTGCTGGTACTTTTTCAAAATCCAATGTTTGTGCTGGTACTCCTTTAAAATCCAGTGTTGATGCTGGTACTTCTTTAAAATCTAGTGTTTATGCTTGTACTTTTTCAAAATCCAGTGTTCATGCTGGTACTTTTCAAAACCCAATGTTTATGCTGGTTACTTTTTTGAAATCCGGTGTTCATGCTGGTACTTTTCTAAAATCCAGTGTTCGTGCTGGTACTCTTTCAAAACCCAGTGTTCATGCTGGTGCTTATTCAAAATCTGGTTTTCATGCTGGTCGCTCTTCCAAAATTCAGTCCAAACACTAGTCTTACATTAGGGTTCAGGCTGAATGCCAATTTTTAGACATGCGAGCCAATCAATCTTTATCAGACCTTTGGGTCATTCAAATCTATCAAACTGACCTTCGGGTCACCAATTTTGTTAGTCAGACCTCTGGTCACCAATTTTATCAAAATCGATTATTTTCAGACCTCTGGGTCAATCAATTTTTTTTATTAATCAGACCTCCGGGTCACCCATTTTATCAATTTTGTTAGATTGACCTTCGGGTCACCAATTTTTATCAAAAAACCTTCAGGTTACCAATTCTATCAAAGTCAATCATTTTCCAACCTCCGGGTTGCATCCGTCAATCATGGTCTTTCAAGATTTGACCTTTGTGTTGAACTCGTCTGCCAATTGGCTCAAAATCAATTATCAATCATTTCTCTTGCGAGGGACCCTTTCTTATAGGGAGAGTTCGAGGGAACTTATTCTTTTTGCATGCAATTTTTGTTGGTTAGCTGAACCCCTTTTTAGGAAGAGTTTAAAGGGACTCGTGTTTTGCAAACAGTTTGCAAGACATTTTATTTTATTGTCACACAAGGAACCTTATTTTTAGGGAGAGCTTCGACGAAATCTCGTTCTCTTTGTGACCCCCCCAATATTTTTTGTTAGGTTATCCCATCATTGAAGGCCTTTTTCCAGGGAGAGTGTGATGGACTCGCTGCTCTATGATATTTTTCTCAACCTTTATTATCGACCACCTTTCCATAAGAGAAGCCTAAAGTTAGGAAGTTTTGACAAAAACTTAATTTCTCTTCGAAAGTTTATTTTGCAAACACCTCCTCTTCAGGGAAGAGAGGAGTATTTTTTTATTACTCGTTCAGGTAAGGGTCAAGCCTGAGTCTCTCTTTTGGGGAAAGGAGAGGAAAATTTAGTCATGGATGTATCATTTAGACCTCAAGCGATTTCTTTCACCTAAGATTTCAAGAATATTTTGTCAATTTGCTATTAAAAACAGTTGTTGATCTCAAAAATTTTATTGCACAAAAAAAATTACCTCAAATTACCTTCAGTATTCTTTCCAAAAGGACAGAGCTTTTACGAAGAAAGAAGAAACTTCAAGCTTTTTCTGTTGGTCAACCAAAAGGATGAAGAAAAAAATCCTCGATATGACTGGCAAAGAAAAAATTCAATGATGTTGAAAAGTTATAAGTGAATTGATGTTGATGATAACTATGGCGCATTTTTAAAGACTATTCTTCTAGTAATAAGGTATTGAAAATATCTTGGGTGATATAAAAGAATTCACTTAATCTTAATATCTCTTTAATCAATCAAGCTACAATCAACTATCTACAAAAGAGATCTCTCAACTATCATCAAGTTGAAGACTGGTGGATGAATTAGACCCTCGGGGCCAAAGAAGACTCGGATCATCTCCAAGTTGAAGGAGTATGTAACGTGTCCTTCAAGAGAAAGTTCAAATCATCGCCAAGTTGAAGGCTAATGCGATAAACCTCTGCCAATCCCTAAAAGATATTTGATCATTGTCATCATAAAAAAGTTTTCAATCCAATGAGACAATTTTATCAATATAGTTCTTGGGACTAAAGAAGACGCGGATCATCTCCAAGTTGAAGGAGTGTGTGACGTGCCCTTCCAGGGAAAATCAGAACATCGTCAAGATGAAGGTTGATGTGATAAAATTCTCGTTAAATCTCAAGAGAGCTTATTTTTTGTGTCTCAAAAGAGTGTAAAAGATCATCAAGAGATTTCAATTAAAGAGACAACATTCTTAATATAATTTTTGAGACCAAAGAAGACTCAAAACATCTTCAAGTTGAAGGAGTTTGTGACGTGTCCTTTTAGGGAAAATTAGAATGTAGCTGAGTTGAAGGTTGATGTGATGAAATTCTCACCAAACCCAAGAAAACTCAATCTCCATGTCTTAAAAGAGTGCAAAAAGATCATCATGGGTAAACCCCAGATATCAAACTGTCAAACTGCCAAGAATTTTCTTTATTTATGTGAAATTCTTTTATTAATATATTTTCATCAATTATTTTTATGAAACTGAGAACAAATTCCTTTTTTTAATATCAAGGAAATGGATATCTTTCTTGAAGAAACTCAATAGCAATAATTTGATTTTGATTTTAGATTCTACGGAGTTAGCCCGGTTGGAGGTAATACTCTAGTTAGAAGAGAGAATATTTTTCAAGCAAACGTACTTGCATTTCAATCATTTTTTAATCAATCACAATTTTTATCTTATTGGCAATCTTTTCAATATATCCTTACATGAAGTGACAACTTGATGTCTATTTTGATATATCCTATCATTGCTTTTATCCTTCTTTAGGACTTGATAACGAGAGTTTTCAAGATCCTTCCCTTCTTGTTTTAATCTGAGCGCATGGGCTCTCATATTCGTACATTTTCATGTGTTCCCCACTCTCCCACCATAGACAGTTCCCGTTTAGGGTAAGGGTTAAACCTGAGTTGTTTCTGTAAAAGGTCATCTGTTTTAAAAGTCATTCAGTCTCAGCAATGAGATGCCCAAGATCAACCCCTTTTCAAGCTTTAGGGAACTTCATTTTCATCCTTTTGCAAACCCCTCTCGGATTTATTGTGCAAAATTTGAAGGTTCCATCACAGTTTCTCCTTTCGAGAATTTCATTTTCCTGTTCAGCTCAAAGGTCAAAACTTGAACCACATTCTTTCATGAGGAATTTTTTGTCCTATCTAGGTTAAGGGCTAAGCCTGAACCTCATTCTGATGAGGTGAATTTTCTTCTTTATTCTCCATGTCATATCTACAATTATCACTAAAGCAAATTCTTTCATACCCAGTCAGATCTTCCAACTGGGTATTTTTATAGTCCAAATTTGGTGTGTTTTTCTTTGCCACTAAGCTCAGCTTTCAACCGACTTGGTAGCAAAGAGGGGCATTTGTAAATACCCCAAATTTTCCCTTTCATTTACAAATCCCCTTCTTTTTCCACTAGGACCTACCCTCTGAAGCCTTCAGGGAACCAGCTTGTCGACACCTGAGCCAGAGCCATTCAGAGCCCAAATTATGCATCAAATTCAAATATTTCATCCTACAATCAAGATTTATTCTCAGTTTTGGCTCAATTTTAATCATCAAATTTGGCCTTCTAATAGAAATGTTTAATTTTTTGTCTCTGCCAGGGGTTTGGGACTTCAAATTCCTCATCTAGGGTTTTGCCTTTTGCATCTCATTCCATATCATTTCACATCATTTCATGTCATGTCATTACATTGCATGGCATTTTTGAGATCCAACACTCTGGTTTTTCAAAATCTTTAAATCTAGGTTTGATGTTAAAACTTTTCTTTCAAAATCAATTTCAAAAACCTGAGTTTTGAATCGATATTTGTCATTTATCAATCCCCAAGATCTTATATTTCTTATATTTCAAAATATTTTCTTTAGAAAGCGATCTGGATTTATTTTAAACTCATTTTTTAACTAATATCAACTCTTAGATGAGACCCATCTAGGTGGTGTCGCTTCTGGATTACTTCCTTTATTCAAAATTTTCAAATTCCAGAGTCCTAGTTGGATCAAGACTCTGTCTTTTTACATTTTTGGACCTTTTCAAAATTCTATTTTGGTTTTAAATAAGAAGAAGTCTTACCCCTAGTCCATTTCTTTCATTCTGGCCAAAATTTTAAAGTTTTAGTTGGACTAGGACTCTGACTCAGAGTTTTAGTCGGATTAGAACTCTATCTCGATTTCATCCTTTATTCTTGTTTTTCACTTATTTTCGAAAACCTTCTCATCCGACTTTCAAAAAGATAAAAATCTTAGAGTTTTAGTCGAACTAGGACTCTATCACAGAGTTTCAGTTGGACTAAGACTCTGTCTTTCATCTCTATTTTTACTTGTTTTCAACCAAAATTTATCAAAATCTTTTTGGTCAAAATTTTAGAGTTTCACTTGGACAAGAACTCTATCACAGAGTTTCAGTCGGATCAGGACTCCATCTCTTGTTGTTATTTTCACCTATTTTTAATAAAATCTTTCGAAAGAAGTCAAAATTTTAGAGTTTTAGCCGGATCAGGACTCTTTTCCAGATTTTCAGTTGGATCGGGACTCTAACTCGGACTTCAATTTTAAGAGAATCTTTCAAAAATCTCTTCATTTACCTTTTCAGAAACCAAATTTCAAAGTTATTATGATTTTATCGCAGATTTTCAAAATTTTGGGACTCTATCCTAGAGTCCTAGTTGATTAGTACTCTGACCCTGGTCTCATATCTTGTTCATTTTCACCAATTTCTGAAAAGATCTTTCAAAACCTTTTTGTTTTCTTTCAAAAAAAAATCCAAAAATCAAGAGTTTCAAAATTTTAGGACTCTAGTCCAGAGTTTCAATTAGTTTAGGACTCTATTTTAAAAAAAAAAAAAAACTTTTGTATCTCATCTGGTGATTTCAACTCTGTTTCAAAACCCTTTTCAGTCTTTATTTCAACTTTTTTAAAACCCTGTTGTGGGGCCCACACAGTTGGCGCCACATCTAGAAGAGTTTCAATCCATTTAGGACTTTGATTGATTTAGAACTTCAGTTTTATTTCAAACTTTATTTTCAAAAACTTTCTTCCTTAAAACTCTTTTATTTCTTAAACTTGATTTTCAAATCAGTTTTCAACTTTCTTCAAGTGGGACCCACCCTGCAGGGGTGCAAAATCTTAAATTTCAATTTTTATTTCATTTTACATATTTCATATTTCCAAAATACAAAAAAAATATTAGTTAGTTTAGGTGTCCTTCTGAAGTTTCTGAGAAAAAAATCATTTTAACCCTTTAGTTTCAAAATTTCAAAATTGTTTCCTAAAAAACAAGTGGGGCCCACACTAGGTGGTGCCACATTTAAATTTTTTTGGTTAGTTTAGGATTAGTTAATGTCCTAATTAGGTTAAGAGTTTTGAAAAATTCTAAATTGATTTTAAATTTTTTGTTTTACTTTAGTGTTTTTAAACCTCATTTTTAACTTTTAAATTAAAAGTTTTAAAAAAATCAAATGTGGGCTCCATGGATGGCGCCACATTTGAGGAAGTTTTAGCGGTTTAGTCAGGAGTCAATTAAGCCAATTAGGTTAGTGTCCCACCTAGGTTAGTACTCTACCCAAAATCTCCCCCCTTAATTAGTCTTTTAGATAAAATTTCAAAAAGTCAAACAAATCTTAATTAAGGCTTATTATTGCCTATAAAAGGGGCATAGGGGTTCAACCCCCTCATTAGCTCTTCCTCTTCTTGCTACTTCTCTCTCCTTCAGCATCCTTTTCTTCCTTCATTGGTGTAACAGCCCAAGGTAATATCTTCTACTCCATTATTTTCATTAATTTTATTAATTTTTCATGCTTGTTTCTATGAATTTCACCATTGCCGCCCCTTGTATATTGATTTCAAGCTTAGATTTCGTTCAAGAACTGGAAAATCGATTCAAGAAAGCAATCTAATATTGTGTGAGGGCATTTTTCACGATTCCAATCCGTTGAAATCATTTGAACTATCATTTTTTATATTTAAGCCAAATAAAAGATGAGATTTGCCCGTTCAATGGGTCAAATCCCTCTTTCCGAAGGCTAAATCAAATTCCAACTATGCTTTCTCTGATTTTTCTTATTATTTTATAGCATCAAATCTAATTTCTTTGTGTTATTTACATATTTTCTTCATTATTTTTCATGTTTAGATTAGATTTATTAATGCTTTATTGATAATTGGTGGATCTCAATCCCAAGCACACAGGAACAGCATTATTTCATGTTCAATTTTCTATCAAAAAAATATAACTTTTTTAGGAAAAAACCGCGCATATGTCAATGATTTCCTATAAAAAAATCGGATTATTGTGGGTTCTATAACCCTGACAAAAAAATCAAAAACTGAACTCTTCTTTTTGAAATGTGAAATCGCTATGTAGATTTATGAACGACTTGCCAAGGCAATATCTCCCTCATCGAAGATTCGATTGATGATACGTAAGTTGCAGTGTGATCGTTATTCTGTCTAGTATCCCTTGTAAATTTTTTAGATTTTTATATATCTTTTTGATTTTTTTCTTTTGACATAAATCAGAATCGGTTTTACAGAGCCCATTATGCATGGTCTAAACCCTAAATCAACTTGTGTTGATTGTATCTCCCTCACCGAAGATCCAATCGATGATCCATAAAAAGGAGTCCCTTCATCTGTGTGTTTACTATCATCTGCTAAAATTTTATAGTTTTTTAATACAGTTTGATATATTTGCTTGTACCCAAAATCGAATGTGTTTATTTCAACTCATTATTTACTCGCCAGAATCAAGTGTATATTGCCAAAGCGATATCTCCCTAACCAAAGATGATTTTTTCTGATCAGTAAAAAAAAAAATCTTTGTTTATCTATTTAGTATCTCTCTGTAAATGTTTTTGAATTTTTATAGTCATTTGATACTCGATTTGAGTCTGACACTGTGACAGGTACGTGCCCATGGGCAAAATCATATATTTTAGGGTTTTATTCAATTTTTATATTAGAATAATGTCAAAAATATATTTTTTTGAATACAGTTTAATTTTATGGTTATTAGAAGTGTTCATTCCAATTTGTATTAACTTTTGAATTTATTTGGTCATTTATTTAGTTAAATCACAGAAATATGGTGCTCGCGGAGTCCCGATTCGTGTAAAGCACTAGCAAAAAGTGCTATTTTCATGATATTTTAATTTTTTTACAAAAAGTTTAATTTTTTAGGGTTTGGACATGCTTATAATCATGCTAGGGTGCTTCACACCTGATTTGGTGTCAATTTGAATCCATTTGATCCCTAAATTCAAAGTTTTACAAAAATCTTTTCTGAAAACCCTGATTTCAAGGTCATAGTCTTGTTTCAAGGGGCATTTTGGTCATTTTTCTCAAAATTCTAAATTTTAAAGTTGTTTACTTTTATTATTTATTTTATTTTATATCATTTTTTATTATATTTATCTCAGGAAAACATAGAAAAGGCTTATATTTGAATAAATCCAATAATTTTCATATATTGTTGGATAAATCCTGAAAAGCGGATATATCTTCACTAATAAGTTTGCTAGTTTTGCAGAGACACTCAAGACTGTATTTTCTTTATTTTTCTTTTCTTTATTTCAATTTATTATTAATATAAATTATAAAAAATTTAGAATAAGAATTTAATTTCTTGCTTAGCTTAGGTTGTGTTGCATATAGTTTATTTTTATATAAATGTTAATGTGTGATGAATGATGATTCATGTATATTCAAATCCACCATGGTCAACATCAATGGCACGTGCACTAGCTTCTAAGGAGTTGATAAACTCGGTAGGTTTTATATTTATGGCCATAGTCAGAATATAAATGAAACCCAGATTTATCATCTTTTTCTAAACCACAAACAACCTCCATTCTTAGGCTATCTTCAAAATCCATTGCATATTTCAATGTTTTCTAAATATTTTTCTCCTTTAGAATCAAATGGGTTATATTCATTCCATATATGTGGCCATAGTCAGGGATATGAGGCAAATTTATTCCATTGAAATTCTATAAGACAAATAAACTTCTCTTTTCATAGGATTTTCTCAAAATTTCTTCAGAAAATATCTTTTATAGGATTGCATTCATGCATCACTTAGGTTTAGAATGCATCATGAAAAGGATTTCACAAGGCTATACGCCCCTCTTTTGATACAATCAAAAATCCAATCTCAGAAAACTGATTTCTCAATGTTATCCTGAGTTTTCTTCAGAAAGTGATTTTCTCAAAGCATTAAGGTTTTACTTCATTAAAACTGTTTTTTCAAAGATTCTCTAAGTACTTTTCTAAGTTCAATTCATGGTTTTCTAGATTCCAATTTCAAAGTTCAAGTTCAAGAGGAATCAACTTTCTCAAAACTATTTGAGTTTTCTCATAAATCGATTTTCTCAAAAAAAAAACTCAAGATTTCTTCAAAAATCGATTTTCCTTTTCTTTAAAAATGTTTTCTCAAACATGATTTATGGATTTTCAAGATGCCTTCATTTACAAATATTTTCAAGTATTTTCCAACATTTGAAGAATATATCATGTTTTCAATCTGCATTTTCTAAAATTCATAGCGCATGCTTGATTCTTTGTGCATTTAGGGAATAAAACATCGATTTAGACAAGTTGAGCAAAGCAAAGCATATGATTGATCCTTGGTTCGATTACCCCTGGTTATGGCACCAGGAAGGGTTGAACCTCGTACTGACAGGCGAGTCCTATTCTTCAGAATTATCCTGCATTTTAAAACAGAGGTGAGTTATTTTCAAAATCTTTCTCAACGGTCAGTTTGACTTGCAAAAGTAAAATTTTGCAATGATAACACCTGGTTATGGCGCCAGGAACGGTTGAACCTCGTACTGACAGGCGACTCTCATTCTTTGAAATTTTCCTGTATTTTAAGGAGGCGAGTTATTTAAAAAAAAAAATCAAATGTCAGTTTGACTTGCAAAAGTAAAATTTAGCGACCGAGATGGGACCTATCTCCACCTGACCAATCTAGTGCTTTGCTCTATTCAACTTGTCAAAATTGTTTTCTATAATGTCAACTTTATATCTGGTGAACCTAGGAACCTATAATCAAACTCAACTGACATGAATTGCATGTAGACTTAGGCATGGTTTGGTAGAACCGATTGAGGAGGCATTATTCATGCTCACTTAGACTTAGGTCTCATACAATCCTCCTCAATCTAAGAATTGATTGAAAACAATGTTTGCTTCTTATAATTTTTCAAAATCTACTTTTTAGGTCATTAGAGTCTTTTGTTTTCTTGCATGTTGATCATATTTCAAAAACAACCCCACTTACTTTTACTTGGTCACCACGTTTGTTGGGCTTTCTTTCAAAACCATAGTTCAGGATAAAGCCTCACAACTGGGCCACCAATTTGGGTTGATCCCCCTTGCCACGTATCAAGGGCCATAATCCAAAGTAAATCGACAGGCGCTCAAGGATGTTGGAAAACATGAGCTTAGAACTGGAGAAATTCTCTTTATGCCATGTACATCAAGCCTTGGCTTGATTATATCAGCATAGCATGATTGAACACAAATGATCAAAACTTTAGAGTTAGGGTTAGGGTCCTACAGCTATTTTAAACTTGTGCATTTAGAGTCAGCCTTTTAGGGAATGTTGTATGAGCATACTTGATTGTGCAGGATGTGATTGAATGTTATTTCTCTTTATTCCCTTTGTTTCCTTATATTTTTTCATAATTTTTCTGAAAATCCTGGATGATTTTCAAAAAACCCTTATTTTCCATGTATTTTCTTCTTTTTACAAAGATTTTATCAAACCCTGGATGATTTTTCAAAAATCCTCTATTTTTCTTCAAAACTCTAGACGATTTTTATCCTTCTGTTCCTCTGGATCTCGAGCTTTCAGCCTTATTTTGACCATGCCTATAGCTTTCAAAAATTGTGTGTTTTTCTCATGGATTTCAATCATGTTATCTATTTTCAAAACTTTTCATCTTATTTTTCTTTAGTGGAAAATTATCCGCCCACCTTCCCTTTTAGGTTTACCTCGGAGTAACAACGTAATTATCGTGATTCCAGCGATGACCCAATCCCTAGTAATGGGATATCATTTCAAAATTATCAACTTGATCTCGTCAGATTTTCCTTTTCATCAAAATTGTTGCCCTAAAAAAATTTGCATTTTGATCATCCCCTTTGTCCTACAGAGAGTATCAACATTGTTGAATGGTTCAGACTAGATCAAGCAAAAAGACTGTACTATATCAGCGCATCAGTGATATCAGTAGCAGCGGAGAAAAGATGAGTTCCCCAAGTTCAGCCAGAGGACAGGGTCAGCAAGGTGGCGATGACATCAATCCCCCCATATATGATCTATTCCAGAAGATGATGACCAAGATACAGTCAGAGCAAGCTAAGGCTAGCTCAACAAAGATGTCATCCAGAAAGAAAGTCAATGGCAAATCAGTAAAGAAGCATATCAAAATTGCCCACAAGAAGGTTCGACATAATAGCGAGTCTGAAGAGGCAAATTCCATGGAAGAAGCCTCGGATGAAGGGCAAGAGGCAGAGCTTGAGTCTACCAAACAGACCAATCAACAGTCAGCAGCCGATGATCCAGTCCAACTTTAGTTGAAGGAAATGACTAGGATGGTCAAGGACCTACAGGCCCATGATAAGGGCAAGAAAGTCTACATTAGTGAAGACTTCTACAATGGCCTTGAAGGAGAAGATAGTCTAGAAAATCTCCCCCATAAATTTGTCAAATTCAATGGGACTAGTGATCCCAAGGCTCACCTGGCCATGTTCTTTGCAGAGTGCAATCGATTCAAGAGAGATAATCGGGCTTTGTTCAGATGCTTTCCGCGCAGCCTAGAAGGCATGACAGCCAAATGGTACTCTGAGCATATCAATCCAATCGAGTTGCGAGAGTTCGATAAGGTGGTCAACATGTTCATCGAACGATTCTGTTTCAAATCTGAAGCACTGCCAACGCTCAATCATCTCTACAATTTGAAGTAGAAAGATAATGAGAAAACCAGAGACTTCATTTGTAGGTAGAGAAGCACCTGCAACAAAATGAGAACCCTCATTTCAGAGGAGCATGCACTCTAGATTATCCTAAACAACTTCTCACGGCCTCTGAGAAGTCTTATTTTCACTTCACCCTTCAAGTCTTTCATTGAGCTCACTGAAAAAGCCGAATGTCTCGAGATGGGGATGGAGAACGGGGTCTATGAGGGCATTATCATTGCAAGAAGCAGTCAAGATAACAAAAAGAAGACTCACTTCACTCTTTCTGTCAATTCCTCCAACAATAACAAAGGCAACAAGAATAATCGTGATAACAATTCGGAGGGATTCAAAGGCCAAAAAGAAAAGTTCTTCAACAATGATAAGCCTCTCCAATCTAGTCCTCAGCATAAAGAGAAAGATAAAAAAAAACCAAAGCGCAAGAATCAGAGTACTGATCGAAAGTTCACCCCTCTGGACTAGACACTCGATAGTGTTCTGGAATACATGCTCGTGAAAGATATGATCTGTTTGTCTAAATTCGTTGATTCTCTAACAATTATGGGCAGATTCAAAGAACAGTTCTACAAATTTCATCGAGTAGTAGGGCATGACACAGACCATTGTTTTGTCTTCAAGAACATCGTTCAAGACTACATTAAAAAAAATCTCCTTGTTGAAGATAAAGAAGAAAATGGTCAGCCATCCTGATCGAGCTTCTCCTTGAAACTGACAATGCCAATGTTTTTACCTTCCTTTCATTTTGCTTTGAAGAAACAATTTAGTCTCGTTTCTTTCCTCAATTTATCGAATACATCAATAAAAGTATCTATCACCTACACCTGAATAAATTCTTTCATACCCAGTCAGATTCCTCTAACTGGTGCATTTTATAGCCCAAATTTGGTGTGTGTTTTTTTTGCCACTAAGCTCGGTTTTCAATCGGCTCAGTAGCAAAGACGGACATTTGTAAACACCCCAAATTTTTTACCTTCGCTCATAAACCTTTTCTCTCGCCACTGAGGCCCGCTCTCAAAATCCATCAGGAAACCAGTTGGTCGACATCTGAGCCGGGGCTATTCAGAGCCCGATTTTTGCCCCAAATTCAAATATTTCAAAATTCAATCCCCATTTTGGCTCAATTTTAATCATCAATTTTTGCCCTCGAACAAAAATGTTCAATTCTTTGTCTCTGCCAGGGGTCCAGGACTTCAAATCCCTTATCCAGGGTTTTGCATTTTGCATATCATTGCATGTCATCGCACGTCATTGCATGTCATTTCATATCATTTCATTGCATTGCATGGCATTGCATATCATTTTCGAGATCCAGTACTCTGGTTTTTTTTTAAAATCTTCAATCCAGATTTGATTTTAAAACTTTTCTTTCAAAATCAATTTAAAAAAAAACCTGGGTTTTAGATCGATATTTGCCATTTACCAACCCCCATGATCTTGCATTCCTTTATTTTAAAACATTTTCCTTAGAAAGCGATATGGATTCATTTTAAACTCAATTTTCAACTGATCTCAATTCTCATATGAGACCCATCTAGGTAATGTCACTTCTAGATCCTTTCTTTCATCCAAATTTCTTAAATTTTAGAGTTCCAATCGGATTAGGACTCTGTCTTTTCATTTTTTTGAACTTTTTCAAAATTTTATTTTTGGTTTTAAATCAGAAGAAACCTTATCCCTTATTTAAAACCTTTCATTTTGGCCAAAATTTTAGAGTTTCAATTGGACTAGAACTCTATCACACAGTTTCAGTCGGTTTAAGACTCAATCTTTCACTTTTATTTTTACCTATTTTTAAGAAATTCTTTCAAAATCTTTCATTTTAGCCTAAAATTTTAGAGTTTCAGCCATATTAGGACTCTATCTCTCATTGTTATTTTTATTTTTTTTCAAGAAAATCTTTTGAAAGAAGTCAAAATTTTAGAGTTTTAGTCGAATTAGGATTGTTCCAAAGTTTCAGTTAGATTAGGACTCTAATCCAGACTTCATTTTTGAGAAAAATCTTTCAAAAACTTCTTCATTTATCTTTCAAAAAATCAAATTTCAAGACTTTATTGTAGAGTTCCAAAATTTTAGGACTCTGTCCAAGAGTTTCAGCCAGTTCAAAACTGTACTTTGATTTTATTTTTTGCTTGTTTTTCAAAAATAGACCCAATTCTCATAGTTCTAGTTGATTTAGGACTCTATTTTAGAGTTTCAGTTAATTAAGACTCTAACCCTGGTCTCATCTTTTCGTTCATTTTTACTAATCTCTAAGAAGATTTTCAAAATCTCTTCGTTTGCCTTTCAAAAACCAAAATTTAAGAGTTTCAAAATTTTAGGACTCTAGTCAGGAATTTCAATTGGTTTAGGACTCTAAATTTCTTGATTTTATACTTTGCCTTTATTTTCATTTGTCTTAAAAACTCTTTTTAACCTTTACTTTAATCCTTTTCAAAACCCTAATGTGGGGCCCACACAGTTGGTGCCACATTTAAGAGAGTTTCAACTCATTCAAAACTCTAGTTGATTTAAAACTTTCAATTTTAAACTCATCTTTCATTTTAAAACTTCTATTGAAAACCTATTATTTCAAAATCGTTTTTTGAAAAATAAATGGGGCCCATAGCAAGTGGCGCCACATTTGAAAATGTTTTTAGGTTAGTTCAAGTTTGATCAGTGTCCTAATTGAATTGGAATTTTAAAAAGATCTAAATTGATTTTAAAACATAACCTTTATTTTCACTTTTAAAAACCTTGTCTTTAAAACTTGTAATTAGAACTTTTAAAAACCAAATGTGGGCTCATAGTAGGTGGCGCCACATTTGGATTTGTTTTAGGTTGATTATGACTCAATTAGGTTAATTAGGGTTGACTAATTAGCATTTTAGTTAGGTTAGAACTCCACCAAAACCGTGCCCCCTTAATTAAGCTAATTAGGAAGAGTTTTGAGAAAGCAAAATTCTCAAAACTCTACCATAATTAATGCTTATAAAAAGGGATCAAGGGGGTCGACCCCCACATCTTTTTTTTCCTTTCCTTCTCTCTCAAAAATTTCGTAGCTCTGTGATCATTGCAAAAAAAATTCTCTTTATTTCTCCTTTTCCTTCTCTTTTTTCTTTCTAGCCTCTATTTTCTTTTTTATATACTTCGGACTATGGCCCTTAAGTACGTGGTAGGGGGGCGTTAACCTAAATAAGTGGTCCAGTTGTGAGGCTCTCTCCCAAACTATGGTTCAGTGAGACAGCCTAGCAACGTGAAGACCGAGACAATATATATTTAGCAGTGGTCCATCCAAAGATTCTTAGATATACCAGGCATCTCTCTCAATAAGCATAGCAGTCGATAGGCATTAATAGAAAAGCTATCAGTTGAGCAGTCAAGGGATATGCTTCCTTAAGCTGATTGTGTAGTTATAGCATCTTGGTATGGCTGTTCATAGCAGTCCATAATTTAAAAATTGGAATTTTTATAAAATTTTGAAAAATTTGGGGTGTTCACAGGCTCCCACTCTCCCTCAAGTTCCTCCATTGCTGCAACCCAAGGTAAATCTTCTTCTTCTTTTTTATTTATTTTTTTATATGTTTTCACCATTGTCGCCCCTCTATGCATGATTTTTCTTACTTTTTTTGTTCAAACTCCATGCTCCATGATTTAATATCATGATCCACTGATCATCCATGATTGTTTTCACATTTTTTATCTATTAAAATTGTGAATAAAATACTTATTATGCTAAACGCCCAAAAAAGATAGAGATTCAGCCATTCAATGGGTCGAATCCCTCTTTTAATGGCTACATCAAATTTGTAACCATACTTCCTGATATTTTTTATTTATTTCATCATGCTAATGTTTATTTTATGTGTTCAAGCATCAAAACATGATTCGTTGTATTTTTTATATTTTTTATAATTTTTACATGTTTAAATTAAGTTTATTCATGTATTTTATCAATAATATACATATTTTGATTATGGCCACACGGGAACATCATTATTTCATGTGCATTTTTCTGTTAATAAAATCTGATTTTTTAGGGTTGAATCATGAATGTGTTAGTGACTTTCCATAAAAATAACAGATTATTTTGAGTTTTGTAACTCTGCTAAAAAAATCAGAAACTGAAACCCAGTTCCTGTACCGTGAAAACATTATATAGAATCAGGTACGATTTGTTGAGGCGATATCTCTCTCATCAAAGATCCGATCAACAATCCGTAAAAAGCAATGTGTTTATCAATATGTCTATTATACTTTGTAAAAAATTTAAATTTTTTTATGGTGGTCTGTTATTTTTAATTTATCAGAAATCAGAATTTGTATATCAGAGACAGTTATATATGGTTTAAGCTTTAGGTCAAATTACATAGATTGTATCTCCCTAATCAAAGATTGTTTTTCCTATCCGTAAAGAGTCATGGATTCAGCAGTATGTCTAGTTGTATCAGTGTGATTTTTATAATTTTTGAATTCTGTCTGCTATTTTAATTTGAACCGAAATCAGAACTGTCGTTTTTTGAGCTGTTATGTGTTCACCAGAATCAAGCATATATTGCCGGAACAATATCTCACTAACCGGAGATGCTTTTTCTGATTTGTAAAAAGGATTGTTTTTTTTCAGATGTCTAGTTTCTCCATATGAAATTTTACAGCTTTTTATTACTATTTGATTCCTGATTCTGGTCTGACACTGTGACAAGCACGTGCCCACAAGCAAAATCTCATATTTTCATGTTTTTATTTAATTTTTATATCAAAATAATACCAAAAATATATTTTTTTTATTACACTCTAATTTTATGGTCATTAAAAGTGTCCATGTTGATTTTTGTAAATTTTGAAATTCATTTGATGCATTATTTGGTTAAATCATAAAAACAGGATGCCCGTAGAGTCCCGATTCAACTGGAACACAGGCAAAAATTGATATTTTTATGATATTCTAATTTTTTCATGAAAAGCATTATATTTTTAGGGTTTGATCATATTCATAATCATACTAAGGTTCTCCACACCCGATTTGGTGTTGATCTGAATCCCTTTGATCCCCGAATTAAAAGTTTTACAAAAATATTTTCTAAAAACCCTGATTTCAAGGTTAGAGTTTTGTTTTCAGGGGCATTTTTGTTATTTTTTCTAAAATTCTAAATTTCAAAATTGTTTGTTTTTATTATTTATTGAATTTTGCATCATCTTTTATTATGTTTATCTCAGGAAAGGGAAGCATGGGAAAAAGCTTATATCCGGATAAATTCCTCAATTTCAGATATTGTTAGATAAATCCAAAAAAGTCAACATATCTTCACTAACAAGTTTACTAGTTTTGCAAAAACACTTAAGATTGCATTTTTTTTATTTTTCTTTTCTTTATTTTAATTTATTATTGATGTAAATTATAAAGTTTGGAATAAATATTTAATTTTCTGCTTAAAATAGGGTTGCATTGCATATAGTTTATTTCTTTAATAATATGATTCGTGTGATGAATGATGATTCATGCATATTCAAATTCACAATGGTCTACACAAATGACATGTGCACTCACTTCTAAGAAGTTAATAAACTCGATTGCGTTTGTATTTGTAGCCATAGTCAGAATACGAGCAATATCCAAATTTATCATCTTCTTTTAAGCCACAAACAACCTACACTCTTAGGCATTTTCAGAAATCATTGCATATTCTAAACTTTTCTCAGTATTTTCTCCTTTTAGAATCAAATGAGATATATTCAATACGTATTCGTGGCCATAGTAAGAGATATGTACATAATTTATTTAATCTAAATTCTATAAGGCACATAAATTCTTTTACAAAAGGTTTTCCTCAAATTCTTTAGAAAATGTTTTCTCAAATTGCATCCATTCATTTATCTCGGTTAGATTGCATCATAAAAGGATTTCACAGGGTTATTGTGAATACCCCAAATTTTCCAAAAAATCTAAAAAATTCTCCTTTTGCCCTTGATCCCATCTTCTGAATAATCGGGTCAATCTTTAATCAAAATTTTCATTCATTTCTCGGATTCACTGGAATCCAGATTCAATTTCCCTATCTGACCTAATCTTGGATCCAAATCGGATATCCGGATCCAATTCTGATCCTGAATCTTCTTTTCTTCAAAAAATCAAAAAAATCAATCCATGGTATTTTATCAGATGTTTTATCTGGATCCAATCTCAATTCGAGATCCAAACCCAATATTTTCTAAAAAATCTTGGATCCAGATCCATTTCAGGGGTCATTTTCTGAAATAAATCATGTAATTTTCACAAAAAACCCATTTTAAAAAAACTTGCAATTCCAAAGCCAATACTTTTACAAAAATCCTTCAAAACCTTGTTTTGGATCCCATTTTCCTAAAAAACCCTGTATTTTTCTCATATCTTTAGAATTTTTATAAAAAAAGAATATAAAAAGAAAAAATTCTGAAAAATATAGCTTTCTACACCATTTTTGTAAGAAAAACTTGTAGATGGACCCTCTTTTTGAAAAAATTTCAAAAAGAGGGGACCATCTCTGAAAAAAACCCTAACGGCTTTCCATTAGCCGTAGGAGCTCTCTCTTTCTCTCTCAATTGATCCTCTGCTTCCTCTCCCGCTCATCTTCAATGACTCCCCCCCAATCCAGATTCTTCCTTCTCCCCCTTTAAAAGAAGCACGCAGGGGTCCTTCCCATCCATCCGTTTTCACCCCTCCATCCTTCTACGCATGTGATTTTTTTTTCTTCTCAGCCTTCTCCCTCTTCACTTTTTTTGAAAGGAAACTCCATTCTGAAGTTTCAAGCAATCCAAAGGAGATTTAACTCCCCTGCAATTGAAGGTAAGCGACCACCTCCATCCTCCCTCGATTTCTTGTAAAGATCTCTTTCCCATTTCAATACATTCCTGGTTGTTTGTGGTACCTCATTTCAGTTTCTTCCCGCTTTATTTCCTTTTTTTTATGCACCAGTGGTAGAGTCGGCCTGCATTTAGCAGGATCGAACTCACCCTTATACAACATCAACAGAACACTCATTTTCCTACAAATCCCTTTTTGATTTCATCATTTTCTCTATCCAGCATTTACTTTACTTTTTCCTTGTTTTTTTGTTTTGTTTTTCGTAGAAGCCTCGTCTTAATGCTCTGATTTTGTTTCTCATTTTCAGCTCATCTAAAGGCACCGAAGGTGGGGTCGACCTGCATATAGCAGGATCAACCCACCTGTTGCTACATCAATGGAGCAAATCCGACTCCAACATTTATTTTGCTTCCTTTCTTTTAAAATTTTCTTTACATTCAAGCAATTTTGAATATTAATCGATTTAGCATATTTTCTATTATTATTGGATCTTAATTTTCTGTTGATATTATCAATCCCTCATTTTCTTTCCCCATTTCGATTTTGGTTTCTTGTCTTTCCTGTTGATACCTTAATTTTGACTTATCGTTTGCATCAGAACCATTTCCCTTGATACTTGATTTCCTGTTTTTATCGATCGTCGCATTTTGATCCTCATTTTTCTCTTCTCTTCAGTGTCATCGGTTTGTGAATGCAATATCACATTTTTGTTTGTTATCTGTGTAATATTTGTATTGTCCTGGATAAACAGCATCGACATATTTGAATTCCATGACTAAAGGAACACCGACCTCACTGATGTCTTAAGGTCCATGAATGTCATTGATGTGATTTCATTCATTTTCATATGCGATTGATTTCATTCTCTTCTCTTTGATTTCGATATTTTCATACATCGTCTTTGTTTTTTCTCATGTACTTCCTTTACATTCCCCCTCTCTGTTATTTCTTTTACGCACCTTCATCGAACCAACACTGCTTAGTTGTGTCCTTCATCGTTTTATTCTTCACTTGAATTTAAATATGATTACTATATAATACATTCAATAACCATAGTCAGGGATGTATTATATCTTTAATCTTATTTTAATTCTCTTAAAGAATGAAATATGCTTTTTAAATATTCAATTTTCAAAATTCTTTAATTCATTCAGCATTTAGGATAAAATTACATCATTCTTTTTTCAAAATCCAAAGTGATAATTTGTTCAAATGTCTTCTTCACTTCTCAAATCAATTTTCAACTATTGTAAATTCAAATTCTATTCTCAAATTCTAACTTCAATTTCAAAGTCCAATTTGACTTTAGAATTTCAAATTCATTTTTTTTAAAATTCAATTTCTAATTCAAATCAAATTTCAAAATTCAATTCAACTTTGGAATTTCAAATTCATTTTTAGGATCTAATTTCAAATTCAATCTAACATTTCAGATCAAAATTCAACTTTCAATTTTACTTTGAAATTCCTAGATTCATCTCCTGATTTCAAAACTCAAAATCAAAATCAAGTTTATTCTTTTTTTTTCAAAACCTCCAAAGTTCTATCCCAAGATTGAGTCTTGATTCTCAATTCAAAATCAAGGTTTTGAGATTAATTCTGAGTCTCAAAATCTGATTTTTTCTAAAGTTTAAACCCCACTTTTAAATTCAAATCTGGATTTCCAAAAAGTCCAGATCCATCTTCAAAGTCCCATTTGGATCTTCAAAATCCAAACTCATCTCAGATTCTAAATGTAGAACCCAATTTCATCCTGGATCCCAGACTTTGGATCCAATTCCATTTAGGATTTCAGTTTTCACACCCAATTCTAAATTCCAAATCTCATCTAGATTTCTTCCACCTTTCACTCTGATTTCAAATTTTAAATCTAGAAGTCCACTCTATCTTCAAATTCCATCTTGACTCTCAATTCTAGATCCATTTTGAAGTCCATATTCAACTTTCAATTCTTATTTCCTAAACATCCCGTCTTCAAATTCAGGTTCATCTCAGCTTTGATTATTTCAAAACTCAAGATCTATTCTAAATCTTAAGGTTAGAAGAATCTAACTTTTCCAAGTCCATCTTCAACTTTTAAAAACCTTTTCTTCATCATATCCTTCATAATTTCAAAATCACTTGAATAAAATTTCCAAATTCTTCTCAAAAGAGCATACATCTTTTGCATTTATACAAGCATGATTCTTTGTGCATCCTTAGACTTAGAATAAATTCTTAGATAATATTAAGGCAAAGCAAAAAGCATAAATTCGATCATTGGTTCGATTACCCCTGGTAAAGGCGCCAGGAAAGGTCGAACCTCATACCGACGAGCGAGCCCCGTCTCCTAATTTTCCAGCAAATATTTCAAAACGGAGGTGAGTAATCTTTTAAATCTTTCCAAAAATTAAGGTCAAATGAGACCTTCGCGAAAGAGTTCCTCTCTTTCTCTTTTTTTTTTCTCTTCTCTCTTCTTTTCTGTCTTTTATTTCCCCTTCAAAAAAGGGAAATAGAGGTTAGAAAGGAAAAGAGAAGGAAGAGAGAGAAACCAAGAGGAAAAATTTTGTGATGATCATAGTTTTGGCGACCGTGATGGGACCTGTCTTCTTTCGGTCGAATTTTTGCCTTTTGTTTTGCTTTGATGTTGTTTAAGTCTTTATTCTTCAAATGTCAACTTCATTTCCATGCAAACCTTAGGAGCCTAGACTCTGTCCTAGCTGACATAATGCATATAGGATTTAAGTATGGTTTGGTAGGACCATATTGAGGACATTATTTCAGGCTCACTTAGACTTAGGTCTGAAATACAACTCTCCTCAATTCTAGGGATTGAATGCAAAAAATGTATGCAAGTGTATGCTTCTCTTCATTTTAAATCTATCTCTTTAGGACTTGCATTGGAGACATCTGATTTCTTGCATGTTGAACATGTTTTTGAAAACATCCCTACCTATATTGTCCCGGTTTTCACGTTGCTGGGTTGTCTCATTGAACCATAGTTCAGAAGAGAGCCTCACAACTGGACCACTTATTTGGGTTGGCGCCCCCCTACCACGTACCTAAGGGCCATAGTCTGAGGTATATCGGTAGGTGCTCAAGGATATTGGGAAGCCATTACCTTACAACCGAAGAAATATTCTTATGCCACGTACTTCGAGCTTCGGCTTGAGTATATCGGCATATCTTGATTGGAATCAGATGATCTGAACCTTAGAGTTTGGATTAAAGTCCTACGAGCCTTTTCAAATATCGCATTTAGAGTCAGCTTCTAGGGAGTGCTATTTTGTGCATCATTGCTTGTATAATTTGATTCTTTTATAGATATTATCTTGAAAAATCTTATTTTTTCAAAAAAGCCCTGGATGTTTATTTCACAAAAAAACTTTTATTTTCTCAAATCTAGGATTGTATATTTCTTATTTCTTTATTTTTTCATAAATTTCTTAAACCCTGGACATTCTTTTAATTTTTTTCCTCTATCTTTCAAAAAGTCCAGGCGTATTTTCTTCTTTTCTTCTGATTTATTTAAATTCTTTCGATCTTGCCTACAATTTTTCAAAATATTCAGGTCTTGTCATCCATCATCAGATATGTCTTCAAAAATTTCTATTTTCTCATCCAAGATATCTTTTTATCGAGAGATCTCTCTTCAAATCTTTTAGTATCTCTTTCTCCGTCTCTCTTTTTCCCAAAGACTCCTTGAGTTTAAATCCTTCTTTTATTCTACAGAAAACATCGACATTTCATCATGATTCAAACGAGAGCAGGAAGGAGGGCAACTCAGCAGCACGATGACAGTGAGGTGGAGGAAGTGAACTCTCCCAGATTATCCCGAAAACATGATTCAGATGAGAATGATGTTGATCCAGCAATGTACAAGATATTCAAAAAGATGATGGCAAAAATGATGTCCAAACAAGCTGGGGCAGGTTCAAAGAAAACATCCTTTAAGAACAAGATCAAGAGAAAGCCAGTGAAAAAGCATGTCAAGATCAGCAAGAAGAGGGTCCAACAGGACAGCACCTCTGAGGGTACAGAATCGGCAAAAGAGGCTTCCGAAGAAGAGCAGTTTGTGTTCGTCCAACGACATCTACGACAGCCCAAGAAGGTGGCAGAAGAGCCTGAGTCAGTGAACAAGCCTAGAGATGGGGTCCCAGCAGAAGATTCAATTCAAGCACTGACTAAGATGCTCAAGGACATGCAAATCCGAGATAAGAGAAAGAAAGTATATACTAGGCAAGACTTCTACCTCGGTCTAGATGGGGATAACAGCCTGGAATACCTCCCCAGAAAGTTTATTAAGTTCGATGGGTCTGGCAATCCAAAGGCCCATCTCGCCATGTTTTTCGCAGAGTGTACCAGGTTCAGTGAAGACAATCGTGCTCTTTTCTTATGCTTCCCATGCAGTCTCGAAGGCATAGCAGCTAAATGGTATGCAGAACACATCAACCCCATTGAGCTGCGAGATTATGATAAGGTCGTTAATCTGTTTGTGGAAAGGTTCATGTTCAATATTGAAGCACTGCCGACCCTCAATCATTTGTATAATCTGAAACAAGAGGACAAAGAAAAGATCATAGATTTCATTCAGAGGTGGAGAGATACCTGCAACAAGATGAGAACCTCCATCTCAGAGGAGCGCGTGCTCCAAGTTATCTTGAACAACTTTTCTCAGCCTCTTAGGAGTATTATTTTCACCTACCCATCAAAATCATTCATTGAACTTATTGAACAAGCTGAGTGGCTCAAAATGGGGATGGACAATGGGATGTATGAGGGTATCACCCTCATCAAGAGCAGTCAAGATTCTAAAAAGAAGGTGAATTTTACCTTCTCGGCCAACTCTGGCGGCAGTAGCAACAAAGATGGCAAGAACAAACAGACAGGGTAGCGAGAGGAACCCTTCAAACAGAATGACAAGCTGGTTCTGGCCAAACAGAAAGAAAAGGTAAAACGTGATGGTTGGGGTTATGACCGCCAATTCACTACTCTAGAACAGTCCCTCGAGCAGGTTCTGGAGTATATGTTGAGCAAAGATATGATTAAACTTCTGAGAGTTGCTGATTCCCTGGTCCCCCTGGGAAAATGAAAGGACAAATTCTGCAAGTTTCACCGAGCAGTGGGGCACGACACAGAACACTGCTTCGTTCTCAAAAACATTATCCAGGATTGCATTGATAAAAAACTTCTGATAGAGGATGAAGACAAAGAGCAGCCCGCGGTCCTAACCAAGCCTTTCCCGGACCACTCCAAGAACTAAATGATACCAAAGTTTCTCTATTTTTCTCTCTTCTAGCAGTCATCTTGTAAGGGCAAGTAAGCCCTAGTCTTTTGTGATCCTTTTATCACATACTTGTAAATATTTGAGCCCTATTTTCAGTTTTTTTGCTTATGAATGAAAATGTCAATTTTCTTCATATATTTGTGTTCAATTCTTACTTCTTTTGCCATATTGGGGCACCTTTCTATTTCATTTACACTTCAAAAATTTTCTTTGTCATCAAATTCCTATTCTTTTCAGAATGAGGGACAATCCCAACATCATCTATGAGAGAAATGATATTACCTATGAGGGTTTTTCAAAATAATAAAATTCTAAAAAAAATTTGCAAAATCTTCGTCATGATCACCAAAAATTCAAAATTTTGGTCCAGTCTTTTTCAAAATCAACCAACGTGTTGATCCTCTTTTTTCAAAATCGGTTTCAAACCATTGTTTTCAAAGAATCAACCCTCATGTTGATCTCTCTTCAAAATCAACCCTCGTGTTGATTCTTCTTCAAAGATCAGCTCTCGTGTAGATCATTCTTCAAAATCAACCTCATGGTTGATCCTCTTTCCAAAAATGATTTTCTCATGAACATTCTCATCCCACTTTAAAAGATTTCATGTGCAGGCAGGATCAAACAAACTCTTTTCCTCATTTTTTATCAATTTTTCGTTTATCAATCTTTATCAGTCTTATCAGTTTTATTCAATTTTATCAATTTTATCAATTTTATTGATTTTTCATCCATTTTTATTAATTATTCTTGTTAAATTCTTATTTTCAGCTACCCTTTCAGGTTAAGGGATAAACCTGATGCCTCTTTCCCATGAGGTATTCATTTCCTCTTTAATTTTCCACTCAGGTTCAGGGATAAACCTGAAATTCCCTCTCAGATTAAGGGATAAACCTGAACCTCGTCCTGCGAGGTCCTTCTTCCTTCAGGATAAGAGATAATCCTGAAGCCTTTTATCGTCTTCCAAGTATTCGCAACCCCAGCCCAACTCATATCCTACTTGCAACAACCCTCAAACAACCCACCTAGACGTTGCAAAACCCAATCTCATCCATATATACACGATCTTAAACATCTACCAGAGTTAGTTCGATGACCACTTTAGCAAAAAGATATTTTCATAGTGGGTTCATGCATTAGTCTTTCTTCAAGCTATATGACATTTCATAGCATCATAAGACCCTTCTACCCGCTACATGACTATGTTTTGCCTGAGAAATGGTGAAATGATCTACAACAAAGGCGCAAGGACTAGGGTCTAGAACAGATCCAAACATGGAATGAGATAAAGCAATTGATTCAAGCCAAGTTTCTTCCTTCTGACAATGCTCAAAAATCTTTCAAACAACACCTCCTTATTCAACAAGGTTCAAAATCAGTGCAAGAATACATAGAAGAGTTTCATCACTTGGCACTACAAGGTCAAAGTTGTGAGGCCCCAACCAACAAATTGTTAAGTATAGTTCTGGACTTTGCCCTTGCGTTTATCATAAATTGAATTATATCAAATTCCCATCTTTGGAACAAGCTTTTAAATGTGCATTGGATTTTGAAGAAAAACATAAAAGGAAAACGAGTATCTATACACCTGACCCTAAAATGATCCAAACCCAAGTAGGTGAAACCCAATCAAAACCCAATCCAACAAACCCTCTCTTAGAACTCATCCAAGATCTCCTTTAAGACCCAAATCTAATTCAAGAAGATTTGGATCCAAACCCATGTCTTGAACCCAAATCTCTTCTATTGGATCCTCCTAAAATCATTGTGGACCCTCATATCCCTATGCATGACAACCTTAAGTTGGGCCTAAACCTGTGTCCATTGTCTTCAATTCAAAAGGAACCTTCCCATATCCTACCTCTTATCCAAGTCCAAACCTGACTCGAACCCTACTTATCTAAACTAAACATGTCCTAAGCTTGTTTGGATTGGGTCACCAACAGTATGTGGATCATGGGATGATAGTGCAAGAGATCTAGATCATTGGTTTACCACTCCACCTTGGATCAGACTAGCACTAGATTCGTTTGACCCATATCAATATAGAGATCCAACAGACTATGAAAGGTTTGGGAGGAACGTTCCAAACTTTCAGGCATTTATTGGAGTAGGCTTTTGATGCAACTTTTCTTAAAAGTATTTTCAAAAGATATTTTCAATGGAAAATTGTCAGTGTAAACCGTGTATCAAATTATAAATAACCGGCTCACACTAGTGGTGAAGTCCGGGTCAAACACAGGGAAATGGGTCAAAACCTTGTACTCCAAACAAAACACATTCTTTATTGCCTTGAAAATAAATAAATGCACAATCAAACCTATTACAAATCTTCGAGCGAAAATAAAAATTAGTACAACCCAAAATAAGTAATTGGCCTAATGCCCTAATGATAAAAAAAATAACAAGTCTTCGTCTGCTCGCGAACTCGCTCTTGTTGTCCTCGTGTGTATGGGCGTGCCCCGATATGTCTACAACTGCCCTGGTTCCACCTAAAATCAATCAGCTCATGACACCACCTGCAAAACACGAAACAAACACAAAAAATGAAGACAAGCCAGACTATCTAATCTAACTACCATTAGTCCGAGTAAAACAAATAATTGAAATAAATCTAATTATAACAGATTGCTGCGACTAAATCTAAGAAAAGAAACGACTTTAACTAGGAAAAACTAGGTCACAGTTTTGCCATAAATGGATTTGATAGAACACATGAAACTCAGTTTTATGAAATCTGCTCAAAATCAGATTTTTATCATTAAACTCGCTTGAATCTTTTGCAAAAATGTTACCCTAACATGCTGACCGCTAACTAACATGCTAAACTAATATAAAAAAATTAGTAAAGTTAATCATCGACCACTAAAACTAATCAAAGATCAATACAAAACAGGTCTGGCCGACCGTTTGTGGCTGATCAGGCCTGGCCGACAGGTTGGGTTGGGCCTATTGGCTGCCCACCCTAGTTGCCGGTTTTCAAAAACAGGTTTTAACAAAAATAAAAACTGATTTTTAATGCTGAAATAAATATAAAAATCCCTAATCTATATGCAGCAAAGAAGAAAAGTAAAAAAAATCTTAATCTATATGTACCTAAACTAAGGAAGGGATAGGAAAGAGCGTTTTCGAGGAGCTTGAGAGAGAAGAGAGCGGCCTATACTTGTTCACGCACATGACAGCCTTCTTTCCGAGTTGAAATCCACAAGGTTCAGCATTCCCTCAATTGCTCGTGGCTTTCTTTGTCGAGCAACAAATATGGGAGAAGTGTGCAGGAGAAAAAAGGATACCGGCTAGGGAGAAAGAAGGGTTCGACCAACATCATGGCAGCATCTAGGCTGGAGAAGAGGCTCCGATGGCACCACGATCGAGGTAGGGCCTTGGGTAAAAAGGGGGAAGATGTAGTAAGAGGGGGCGGCAATTCCAAGGAGGCAAAGATGCCTCTCACACATCCCATCATAGCTTAAATAAGCTATTCTAGGGTTAGATAGGTAGTTTTGTAAAATTATTAAAGAAATGCTTGCTTTTTAAAATTTACAAAATACCTCAACTCAACAACTATTTTCTAAAACAATGTTAGAACTTACACTAATTTTGTAAGGTGGTTGATGCCCCACTAAGGGTATTTAGGTATTTTAGGCCCTCTAAAGAATGGATCAGACCTTAAATTTTGGATTTTGACTGGTACTTACCTCTGGATTTGATTCGAATACCTCCAAACTGCTCAAGATTGCTCGTTTTAGCTTCGTTTCTCATGAATTTCGAACCAAAGCTTTCCTATCAGAAAACACACATAAAACAATGAAACATGGGCATTTAAACATTAAATATGCACAAGATCATGCATAAGAATATATAAAAATATGCGTAAATATGCATTATGAAATTCTCCCGTGCTTATTGTTTTCTAGTCTTTGAACAAACTTTATTCTTGAACTAAAAGAAAGCGGAACAAGCCATGCAAAGCAAAGGTTTAAGTGCAAAAACTAATGTACAACACCTAACTAGCGTAACTCACTTTCGTATGAATCACGGTTCCATTCGACATATGCAACAAGCCCTTTAAGCCTCTTGGTTACCCCAGTGGACGAGTAAGGTCTCGTGAGGGTTTGCACTGATACTACCCACAAACATCTCTGTCATGTATGCATTTAATCTTTTTCAAAAATATTAGGCATTCAAGAAAGCTAGTTTAGACATATTTCATGAAATTGCATTCTCATAACATATTAGAGTCAAATCATACCACCACAGCAGTAAAATTTCTCTTTCCACCTTCCTAAAATTCACAATTATTTATGTTTCTCTCTAAAAAATCATGCATATTCATATTATTGCCCATTTATCCTCACATATATGTTTTTTCAATAGATTTTCACTATTTTTCTTAAGCAATGGATTTTCATTAGGCTCTTTTTTTTTCGAGCACTATGTCAATTTTCAAGCTTTCATGACTCACAGAGCGAGCTTTGGGTCAGTGGCTCCCAGGCCAGATGACCTTAGGGCACTAGTTACAGAGTATCTCTTAGACTTAATCGCTCGAGTCACTAGGCCCTAGATTTTCATATCTACGTATAGTTTTTTTCCTACCGTGTGCAATGCCTATACTTTTTAGGCTTTCTAATGGGTTCATGTAGAGAGCTTTGGGCCGGTGGCTCCCAGGTCAGTTGACTTTAGGGCACTAGGTGTAGAACATCCCTCAAGCTTAATTGCTCGAACCCAAAAGGCCACAGGTGTTGGCTAGATAGGAAGTCTGACCATCCTAGTTATCCTATTCACGTGAACGCAAACAATTTGCATTGTGCTTGAACCCAACTACTAAGGATCAACTAAGACAATCTAAAGAAACTACACATGTGCTCTTTTCTTTCTTTAAATATTTTTTGCTTTGTTCTTTTTTTTTTACACAGAAAATCTGTGCATATGCATACATATGGTTCAAAACAAACTTTAACATTCATATACATTTATTTTTGTTGAACTCTACGTAAATAACCATTAGCTCTAGGTTGGTTTCAATTTTTTTTTCACATGGAGCTTAAAAATCCTCTAAAATATCAAATCCTACAAAAGTCACTAATATAATACTGAAACTTGTTTTCTCAAAGCCTAATTTCCATGAGTTTTAAAAAAAACATATACATGGACCAAAAAATTTTTGTGTGTGCATACATGGGAGGTTCTCCTCTGCGTAAAAGGAGACCACCCCCTCTGTGTTTAAATAGAAAACACGGGAGGAGCTGCGGGTCCAGATCCGGTCGCATCCAAACTTGGATCCGAAAGTTTTTTTTTTTTTGAAAAAGAACACGAGTTTTATACTATATATATCTTTAAGATACTTCTAAGTATCACTAGCGAAGTCAATTTTTTCTAAGCTAGAGAATTTGTTGATGTCAATACTATTGATGAGCCATCCAATTATCTTGGAATGACCCATCCTCTACTCTTTCCATTTTTTCTCATATTCGGAGACGGCCTTAGACATCTCTTATCCTTAAAGAGCCACTTCCTTTCCATTTTCAATCTTGGTAGGTATAAGTTTAGGTTTTCTTTCAGTACCATCAACCAAACACTATAGATCTTTTTCCCATATTTTGTGTTTCACTATGGATGCCCACATCACATAGTATCATTGAGTCGCACGGGAATGAAGACAATCACTTATCTTTCATTCTCCATGTTTTACAATAATGAGAGAGAGAGAGATGAACATAAGATTTATTGAGGAGCTCTTTGATAGTGCACTTCACGATGCAACAATCCCACAAACCGATGCTTCATCATTCTAAGATCCTCCTCTTGGCCTTTTTGAATGAATAACAACTTAACAACACCAAAGCTCTGATACCATGTAATGAAATAGAACAAAAGCAAAAATGTCACTTATGTACTTACAAGAACACAACCAACCAAAAACACATGATTGATCAAGCCACACTACCCACACAAGGGTCAAAATAAAAGTTCTTTTATTGCACGAAATGCTCTAAAGGCATAGAGATATACAAGGTTTTGAAGCCCTATTTATAATACTCAAAGGGCATAGGGAGCAGCCCAACTAGCTATTGGGTTGCTCCCAATGGTCACATTAAACTCCAACAGCTTGTTGGAGCTGCCCAATCACATTACATTTTACATTTACAAAAAAAGAAAAAGAAAACATAAAAATAAACAGTCAACCCCTAATGGGCTGATGCCTATTACAATGTAAAATGACCGGAATACATATATATTTTAATATATATATACATACAATTATATACATTATCTTAACACGACTAAGGCGCCTAGTCGGTGACTAAGCTGCTTCCGCCTAGGTATGAAGGCAGTTTAGTTATTTATTATTCATATATGTATATATATTGTTATTTTTTTGTATATATATAATAATATGCACGTGTGTGTGTTTGTGTGATGTGTTCACTGAAATCATGAAAACATGCTTAATTATTATATTTATATATGTGTGCTACATTGCTTTTGGGATTTTTTCTGCGAAACATTGAAAGCATGCACAATTAGTTTTAATTGAGTATGTTTTTTATATGTGTTACTTTGTTTCTAATGAATTTTTCTATAAAAGCCTGAAAGCATGTTTAGCATTATGAATAATGTAATATGTTATTTATATATGTGAGCAGACAAGGTTGAAAGCATATTTTGCTAATTATACTGAATATGTTATGAATAATTCAATATATATATATATATATATATATATATATATATATATATATATATATGTGTGTGTGTGTGTGTGTGTGTGTGTGTGTGTGTGTGTGTGTGTACAACTATATATATGTATATTATGGTTATGTATATTAATATATTTTGTGAAAGTGCAACTGGAGTGTTGTGCGATCGTAGAATGCCATTGCGGTTGAAGGAAAAGTTTTATAGGACGACAATTAGGCCCGCTTTACTATATGATACGGAATGTTGGGCTGCCAGGAGACATCATATTCAAAAAATGAGTGTAGCTGAGATGCATATGCTTAGATGGATGTGTAGAAATACAATAAAAGATAAGATTCAAAACGAGGAGATACGTAAGAAGGTAGGCGTTGCATCCATTGAAAATAAGACGAGAGAGAATCGCTTACGGTGGTTTGGACATATTCGGCGAAGGCCTAATGATGCTCCAGTTAGAAGGATGGAGAAATGGGAAAATATATTAGTTAAAAGAGGTTGGGGTAGGCCTAAGAAGACTTGGATGGAGATGATAGGAAAGGATATGAATGCTTTGAACCTCACCGAGGACATGGCATTGGATAGAAATGATTGGAGGAGAAGAATTCATGTGGAAGACCCAGAATGATTTTCTTTTTTGGTTCATATCGCCGACCCCAATTGTTTTGTTATGAAGGCGTAGTTGTTGTTGTTGAATGTGTAATTCTATACTCGTGTACTGAAATCATCTTATTAGTAAAAGAATTAAACATATTTTTATGTATATTTTGTGTACTTTTTATATTTAATTGGGGTACCGACTAGTCTGACTAGTCCCACCTAGTGATCGACTCGTCTTTGTAGGGGTCTATCGACTAGGAACCACCTTCAGCTTTTTTCTAAATAGAGCACATGTACACATTAGTGATCAAATGTCTTTTTCTGTTAAGTGGCATCCTTGTAACAGTGGTCACATTGACGGCTTTAAGACCATTATTGGGACAGTAGGATGATTTGGATGACTGTGATGGGCTCAAAGTTATCATGGGTACAGATAGCCGGTTTTGGAAGAAAGTAAGATGACCCAAGAATCCTTGACAAGTGCAAGGAAAAATTTCCCAAAGGGGTGCAATATAATGTTCCATCATGATCACATAGCAGGCATATGACATAGTGAACTGTTCTTTGAAATGCATTTCAGAATCAGTTGGTACGTTTGTATTGTAATCTATATAAAATCTTTTTCTTTCATGTCTTTTTATATCTTCTGAAAAAATTTAGTTTTTGTTTATGGAAATAGCGTTAAGTATTTCCCCCCCTTTTTCATGGAAATATCCTTTTCAAAAGCTTATTTCTTTCCTTACAAAGGTTATGCTAGACTCATCTGGAAGTTGCTATGATTAAGGTCCATCATACATTTCTTTCCCTTGAACTTCATTTTTCTATTTTCTGGTATTGTTTTCTATTATAGTATTTCTTTCTGTTTCCATTTTTATTATTATTCTTTTTATTGTTCTTTGATTTGCAAAGGGCATCCTTGTAATGAAACAAGGAGTCTCCTCACACCTCGGTCAAGAGGCACAAATCACATCCACAAATGGTCCTAAGCACAAAAACCACTAAGGGCTTACGAAGAACTCAATCGCAAAGTGCACATGCACAAGTCCACTATGGGACAATCCAAAAAACACTAAGACTTATACAAGCACAAAAGTGCATACAATATCAAAAGAAAGACCACTTAAAAATAATGAATTTATTCATCAAGGTGCTTCAAAGAAGTTTGAAATCAAGGTGCTTTCAGCCGTTATTTATAGACAAGAAGAGACCAAGAGGGAGCCTCCAAAATAGACGTTGGGAGTAATGTGGAGGCATAAAGAACAATGCCTTTACATAAAGAAATAGAAAATACAAAAATTAAAAAGAATAAATTAAAAACCTATTTTCTAACTTAGTCAAAATGACCGAAATGCTCCTGATGGGCAACCCAAATTACATTATTCATTATCGTTATATATATATATGAAGTTATACATATAAATTAACACCCCCTTCAAACTTATGGTGATGTAACTTAAGTTTGCAAATACATAGGAACGTCTTTAAAAGTCTTCCTATTCTTCATCATATTTTTTCATTAGTTCCTTCTATTGAAGGGTGTATAGAGTCTTCAATACTTTTGTCAATCATTTGCTCTAATCGGCTTTTCAATACTTGGGAACCAGTAAATAAAGCAAGCCAAATATCTGAACTATACAAAAGAACATATATATCACAAAAACAAAGAATCATAAAATGTATTGATATTATGGAAGAAGGCATGCTCATAAATCATTAATCACTTTAAACATTCATGAAAACAACAACAACAACAACAACTACGCCTTCATCCCAAAACAATTGGGGTCGGCGATATGAACCAACAAAGAAAATCATTCTGGGTCTTCCACATGAATCCTTCTCCTCCATTCATTTCTATCCAATGCCATGTCCTCGGTGAGGTTCAAAGCATTCATATCCTTTCCTATCACCTCCATCCATGTCTTCCTAGGCCTACCCCGACCTCTTTTAACTAATAAATTTTCCCATTTCTCCATCCTTCTAACTGGAGCATCATTAGGCCTTCGTCGAATATGTCCAAACCACCGTAAACGATTCTCTCTTATCTTATTTTCAATGGGTGCAACGCCTACCTTCTTACGTATCTCCTCGTTCTGAATCTTATCTTTTATTGTATTTCCACACATCCATCTCAGCATACGCATCTCAGCTACACTCAATTTTTGAATATGATGTCTCTTGGCAGCCCAACATTCCGTACCATATAGTAAAGCGGGCCTAATAGTCGTTCTATAAAACTTTCCCTTCAACCGCAATGGCATTCTACGATCGCACAACACTCCAGTTGCACTCTTCCATTTCATCCACCCAACCTTTATCCTATGATTTACATCTCCATCAATTTCTCCATACTTTTGAATGATAGATCCCAAATATTTGAAAGAATCATCCACCGGTATTTCTTGCTCACCAAGCTTCACTACACTCCCATCTCTATTTCGTTGCTTACTAAATCGACATTCCATGTATTCTGTCTTACTCTTACTCAACTTAAAACCTCTTGCTTCCAATGTATGTCTCCATAATTCTAACTTAGCATTAACCCCAGCTCTAGACTCATCAATCAAAACAATATCATCAGCAAACAACATACACCATGGCACATTTTCTTGAATTGATCTCGTAAGCTCATCCATCACTATAGCAAATAGGAAAGGGCTTAAAGCAGATCCTTGATGTAACCCAACCGTTATAGGAAAATTGGTTGTCACCCCTCTACAAGTGCGGACATTGGTTACTACTCCTTCATATATATCTTTAATTATACTAATGTACTTGAGAGAAACACCTTTTTTCATCATTGTCCACCAGAGAACGTCCCTAGGTACTCTATCGTAATCCTTCTCCAAATCAATAAAAACCATATGCAAATCTTTGTTCCTCTCTCTATTTCTCTCAATAAGTTGTTTAAGAAGATGTATAGCTTCCATAGTAGATCTTCCAGGCATAAAACCAAATTGATTCTCTGATGTCATGACAACCTTCCTCAACCTAGACTCAATCACCCTCTCCCAAAGTTTCATAGTATGACTCATGAGTTTTATACCACGATAGTTTGTGCAATCTTGTATATCACCCTTATTCTTATATAGAGGCACCAAAGTACTCTTCCTCCACTCATTAGGCATCTTATTTGTCCACCAAATCTTGTTAAAAAGATTTGTCAACCATTCTAAACCTTTCTTTCCCAAGCATTTCCAAGCCTCGATAGGTATACCATCTGGGCCAACTGCCCTTCTAGATTTCATTTTCTTCAAAGCCTCTGCAATTTCTTTCTTTTGAATCTTGCGCATGAAGTCACGATTCATCTCATGAAAAGGAATGGAAAAGTCTCCAAGATTCTGAGCATGACTTTCATTAAATAGCTTATCAAAATAATCTTTCTATCTCTCCTTAATCTCCTCATCTTTGACTAAAACCCTTTGTGTTTCATCTTTGATACATCTAACCATACCCAGATCCCTCGATTTCCTATCTCTCATTTTTGCAATCCTATAAATATTCTTCTCACCATCTTTGGTATCCAACTTGTCATAAACCTCCTTATATACCTTATCCCTCGCGTTCTGAACTACTTTTTTAGCTTCCTTCTTTGCTATCATATACTTCTCAAAATTCTCATTATCACGATTTTTACTTAGATTTCTATAACACTCTCTTTTAACCTTAATAGCTAATTTGACATCCTCGTTCCACCACGATGTATCCTTACCTAGCGGTGCACCACCTTTAGACTCACCCAATACCTCCTTAGCCACCTTTCTCATGCCACCCGCTATCTTATTCCACATAGATTCTGAATCCTCCTCGAGACACCAATCAACTTCCTTAACTATCCGCTCTACAAACATTCCTTGTTTAGCTCCTTTCAGTGCCCACCACTTAATTCTAGGATCTATCCTATGTCTATCCCTTTTGCGGTATTGTCTAATTCTAAGATCTAAAATTAAGACTCTATGTTGTGTAGCTACACTTTCTCCCGGTATAACCTTACAATCGATGCAACAACCCCTATCTCTTTTTCTAAGTAGGAAAAAATCTATCTAACTCGTATTAACCCCACTTTCAAATGTTACTAGGTGAGACTCCCTCTTCCTAAACCAAGTGTTTGTTAAGATCATATCATAGGACAAACCAAAATCTAAAATACTTTCTCCACTATCGTTTCTTTCTCCTATACCCATAGCCTCCATGGATACTCTCAAATCCATCCCTACTAATGCCTACATGCCCATTAAGGTCACCGCCGATGAAAAGCCTTTCTCCATAAGATATCCCTTGTACTACTCCATCTAAATCTTCCCAAAATTGACGCTTAGTGGAATCATCTAAACCTACTTGAGGTGCATAAACACTAATAATATTAATAATATTCGTACCTAATACTAATTTAATAAGTAAAATCCTATCACCCTTCCTACGGACCTCAACTACATTATCTATAAACGCACGACTCATAACAATCCCTACTCCATTCCTATTCGTATTTATTCCTGTATACCAAATCTTATATCCCCAAGGTTCTATCACTTTTGCTTTCTCACCTACCCATTTGGTCTCTTGTAGACATAAAATATCAATCTTTCTCCTACACATAACATCTACTAACTCTACCAACTTACCAGTTAAAGACCCTATGTTCCAAGTGGCTAACCTAATTTTATGGTCTTGGACTAACTTCTTTACCCCCACCCATCCAACAAAGTGAGGGAACCCTTGCCTATTTGACACCACACCCGGGCGCCGGTGTGACGCGTCGCTTTCGGGCGACGACCTAGCAACCCTTGCCCATTTATCACTGCCTCCGGGCCTATAGAGTACAACGCGTCGCTCAGTAGGGAACGCCCCAACGAAATTCTCATATTGGTTCATATTCATAGGGTATAACTAAGTTTTTATGTTGGCTGTCACAGGCCTACCGCAACCCTCCTCCTTTATCCGGGCTTGGGACCGGCAGTGTATAACTAAACAGTTATACACAGGCGGAGTTAAACATTCATGAAAACATTTATGAAAATATGCATAATACCCCAATACCTCAAAATGAGAAAGTAAAACCTACTAGGAGAACTTCACAATCATGCATAAGATGTGAAAAACTCAAGAAACAACCAAAAGATAGAAGAAAGTTAACTTTAGGTTAATTAGCACATATATATTTATCAAGAAAAAGCACATTAATATGCACAAGACATGAAATAGGATTTGTTGAGTAACATTAATACCATGAATAAATGACTCACTTCAACATAATTGCATATTATCAAAAAGAGAAATGCATGCACAAAATATCTCAAAGATAAGCTCATAACTCGCTAATTATTTTAAACATTCATGAAAACATGCATTATTCAATACACACATATATTTATCATATTAATGTATAATAGAATTTTTTAAACAATCATTAATACCATGAAGAAAAAACCTACACAAGAGTTTAAATCCCAAAATATTTTTACACTATGGAAGATACAAGAAAATGAGTTCCATCACTTAATTAAGAGAAGTCAAATGCATCAATTACATCTTTGGAAGCAATATCAGCCATTCAACTAAAGAAGTACTTATGGACCAATTTCAAGAGATAATAATAAATAAACTTTTAAGAGCACATGCTTAGAAACATGAGAAAATACATAAAAGGGATCCTAATGAGAATTCACACAAATACAATAGGAGTGCATAAGCACCTGTTTACCAACAGGTAATATCAATCATGGAGTACTCATGCAAGTGAGAACCATCTCAAGAGTAATCAGATGCACACAATAGCCACTATGGGTATATACATAAGAGATTTTACTAAAGAAATGCATAAACTTTTGCAAATTATGCAAGACAACCAATCATGGAGTACTCATGCAAGTAAAGCATATATAATGCAAAATTCCTGAAAATATTTCAACAACCATTTCTCATAAAAGAACAAATGAGTTTAGAAAAATTATGAGAAATCTCATACATCATAATAAAGGTATTTTACAAATAAAAGCACTAATTTGACCACCATAAGCAAATCAAAACACTAGACCTCCAAACCTTAAAATTTAAGTGTATTAGCTACTAGAACAAGAGCACAATTACAAATGTTGGCAACAATTATCTCTATGTCCATGCACAGACAATATAATGCTACTTGACAATACAAATTAAGAGATCAATCACAAATGTTAACAATTATCTTTGTGACTATGCACAGGCAATACAGGGCTCCCCGACAATACAAAACAATTACAATCCATAAGAGGTGCACATAACTCACCTTACAAATGATTGTAAAACTATAAACAATATCAGTTTCAACGGGTGCACAACTCAACACATTGATATTCCAAAATCTCTTCTAAACAACATCAGTTTCAATGAGTGCACATACCTCACCACACTGATAAACGTCTCTTGTCTACATAAAGTGACACTTAAATAAACGGCATAAAAAGATGAGAAAACACACGAGGTAAAAAAGCTTATAATGAAAACAAACTAATGTCACCAATGAAAATCTTAACAATCTTTCGAAATACCATGGTTTAAAAAACAGATAGCCATCACAGTCAAACATAATTATAAGCATCCATAATAATAACACTGGTCAATCAACAAATGAGTGATGCAGCACACTCATAAATCCTGAGATCATTCAACTGTCAATTAGAGCCAAATCATTAGTTGACAATCTAAATTGACATAAAACAAGATGCACACAACTCACCCCAACAAACATCTCTGAACAAATAACAAGACTAAGAGAATGATGCATCATATAAAATTATGCGATGGACAATCCAAAAGCCACAAAAGGCAATTCATACTCACATAATTCAATTTCCAAATAGGTGAGTTCATATCAAATATCCGATTTGAAAAAGCAAGTTTCAAATAAAGTCCAATAAAGTTAGGTAAAAACCTTATAAAGATTTGTTCAATCATATGCACACAAAATATTAATTTATATTTTTTCATAAACCTTGTAAGTAAAGACAATCAAGGTTACATCAATAACAATGATGAATGATTATGGCCAATATAAACAAGCTATATAGAGAGATAACTCAATCTAGTCTATTATGAGACAACAATGGTATACAACATAAAGGTGCCAAAACTTACAAAGATTCTCAATGAACCATACAGACCAAGAGCATATCCAATAATCTAATAACTTGAAGGCCACATAAAATCTACTATAATATTTAATATTTTATGAATGACAAGAACCATTAATCAAGAAAATTAGTGTCCATTAGAGGCACACCAACAAAGCCCACAAAAGGGCATCCATAAAAGGCTCAAAATGAAAATTTCATTTGTTCAACAAGAAAGGAAGAAGTATAGAAAACATATAATCATAGTAATTAGAGTTCTTAAGAAACCACATACTTAGAACATAAATTTTAATATATTATAGGAATATGCATAAATAATCATAAAGACACTAATATACCCAAAATAAACTTTGAATTAACATGCAAGAAAATGAAAGTCTCCAAAAATGTTCACCAATCAACAAAGTGGACACTCAAGGTGGTTAACACAATAATATTCTATTGATGATGAAATAATGCAAGAAGGGGTTGAACATCTTCAAGCACCGTCAAATCATTTACCACCTTGAGTGAATATAAGACTAGATATTTCTTTTTGTAAGAGATTGGTTTTAACTCCAATTTCTTTTATCTCTAATGCTTGGCAAGAGTTTTCCTTCTTGAGATCTTCTATCTCTTGAAGTAACACTTTATTTTAAGAGTCAAGAGTTAAATTTTCAGTTTTTAACTCTTTATTTTTAGAATTAAAACTCTTAAATTTAGCATATAAATCATTAAATGCTTCAAATAACTCATCATAGTCAAATTGACTTACCGAATCTTCTTGTGCTACAAAACACATGTTGGCGACTTCTTCATTTGATTCTTTATCGGAAGAGGAGTCACTATCATCCCAACATACTTGAAATGCCTTTTTCTTCTTGAATTGGTCCTTGGGCTTTATTTTGAGAAGAGGACAATCTTTCTTGATATGTCCTGCCTTTTTGCAGTTAAAGCACTTTACTTCATTGGGAATGGAAGAATCTGCTTTCTTTACCTTTCTTTGAAATCTTCCCTTTTTGATGAATCTTCTGAATTGCCTTGTGATGAGGGCAATATCTTCATCTTCATCTTCTTCTGAATTTTCTGAGTCAGTAGTAGCCTTAAAAGCAAGAGATTTCTTCTTCGGCTCTTTTTCTTGTCTGTCTTGAAGTTGGACCTCATATGCCATTAGGTTACCAACTAAGTCTTCAAGAGTGAGAGTATTGAGATCATTTGCTTCTTCAATAGCAGTGGTTTTTCTCTCCCATTCAGGAGTTAAACACCTTAGAATCTTTCTGACTAAATCCACTTGTGAATATTCTTTTTCAAGGGATTTCAAAGTGTTAGTTATATCGGTCATTCTAGTTACCATGTCCAATATAGATTCATTTTGCTTCATTTTGAACAATTCAAATTTATGAACTAAAGAAGCAATTTTAGATTCTTTTACCTTTGACGTACCTTCGTGTGTCACGAGAAGAGTATGCCAGATTTCATTAGCTGTAGAGCATTGAGAGATGCGATTGAATTCTACCTTGTCAACGCCACAATATAATGCATTCATGGCTTTGGCATTCAGTGAAACAGTCTTCTTTTCATCATCGGTCCATTGGCTGAAATCAGTTGATGGAGTTTGGTAATTTTCTGAAACAACTCTCCAGATATCGAGATCCATGGATTGCAAGAATATTGTCATTCTTACTTTCCAGTATCCATAGTTTGTTCCGTCGAAGAGAGGAGGACGAACAGAGGAGCTTCCTTCTTTGTGCTGAGATGTTGTAGTTGTCATGCTAGATGATGGTCAAATCAAAGTAATAGCAAACCTGTGCTCTGATACCAAATGAAAGTGCACTAGGATCGAGGCAACGAGCACTAGAGGGGGGGTGAATAGTGCTTTTAAAAACTTTCTGCGGAATATTGAATGATTTTGCAAATCTCAAAGCAAACACACAAAGAACACAAGATTTTATCCTGGTTCGGTCAAACCCGACCTACATCCAGTCCCCAAGCAAAAACCAGCTTGAGATTTGCACTATCAACCTTGTAAACTACAAGATCACACAGACCATAACCGATCTCACTTTCAGTAACAACCCTACTGAAAGCAAACAACTCCTTTACACCAAGGAGTCCTTCTTTTTACAGAAAAGAAATAACAACTTACAATACAACCTATGAGCCTTCCTTTTGAATGCAAATGAGATGCAATTGGCTATTGAGGTTGTTGAAATACTCTACTCACAAATTCACTATCTCTCAAAGTGATTTGAGTGAAAAACTGAAGTGAAAATATCACGTGAGTGAGAAAACAAATACTTGAATGAATAGGAGTGAAAAGCAAGAAGTAATTCAATGTAATTCTATTGAATTTGATATGTTTGAGTGTAGAATGCACTCATATTTATAGTTGAAAGATTCCATACGTTGAGAGTATGAAAGGGTATCAAAACTGTTCATTTCGAACGATCAAAATGTTTGAAAAATGAAAAGATACGCCTTTTTTGAAGTTTCAGGAAAACGGCAAAATTAGTCGATTGAAACATCAGTTAGTCGACTAATAGTTAGTTATTAGTAGACTGACCGTTACCGTCGGTCGACTGATCTGTTAATCGAGCCGTTTGAAAATCTGAACTTTTGAAACTTAATTGACTTAAGAAAAGTTAGTCGACTGATAATATCATCAATAGACTGAAAAACCTTCTAGTCGACTGCTGCTAAAATCTTCTGAAAAACAAACATTCTGTTCGGTCGACTGATAAAAAAACATTAGTCGGCTGCTGCTAAATTTTTTTTTTCAAAAAACACATGTTCTGTTCAGTCGACTGATAAAACCATTAGTCGACTGCTGCTAATTTTCCAGAAAACAGACATTCTGTCCAGTCGACTTATAAAACCTTCGGTCGACTAATTTGACAAAAATGACTTTTTAGAAAATATGGCGCGAAAGGATTAGTCGACTGATAAGTCTATTGGTCGACTAATAAACATGAAATTTTAAGAAAAGAGTTTTCTAAAAAGATTTTCATGAGGGTTCTTTTTAGAAAAGTTTTTCTAAAGACTTTTAAGGTGAAATGCAACCTAAATATGCACTCTAAGTAAGGCTCTTACAAGAATCTAAGACTTTTAATGAATTAAACATTTGCACACTAGTCTTCAAAGATTCTTCATCGAATTCTTTAATTTCTTCATAGCCTTAGCTGAAATGCAGTTGATTCCACTTGTTCATCATCAAAACCTTGTACTTGAAGTATCTTGTATGGCTTCATTGTCGTAACAATCCATCACAAGTTATATGATGCATCAATCCTTTTTGTATGGCCTTATTGTTATATTAGAGATGATTGTTGAGGTGAGTTAAGGGCAACTTGTGTTATGTCATTTTAGATTGTCCAATTACCATATTAAAGATGGTTGTTGAGGTGAGTTATGGGCACCTTGGGACTCTAGAATGATTTGTTATATGATCTCTAATTATGAGTGTGTCACTCATTTTCTTTTGGCCATTGATCTTATGGATGCTCTTATTTATATATAAATGTGATGGATATATGGTGTTTTTGAACCTTAAATGTTTTAAGATATATTTAATTCAAGGGTGTTGGGGATTATTGCCCAACCTTTAATTGCTTATTGAATCTTATGAGTGCATTTGCACATTTGTAATTTCGTGTTTTGTGCTTTTGTGCACAAGTGTTCCAAGTGTTTCAAGTGTTCCAAGTGTTCCAAGTGTTCTTGGTGTGTGTATATTCACACATTCATTCCAAAATGTTATTGTTATGGGTAGTCTTTTTAAAGGAATATTGTTTTATTGATTCAAGGTTTTATTTATATGTTCGTCATTACAAGTTTTATTGCCTCAAAAGTCTTCTCCTTTTATGCCTCTTATCTAAGTGTCATCATATGTAGACAAGACATATTATTACACCTTTGTGTGTTGGTAGCCCTTTGTTGGCTTTTGTTCTCTTGGTCTAGTAGCTGAACACACTTGTCTTGAGTGTTATTATATTTAGACAAGGCACATTGATTCACACCATGGTGTGTGATTTTAGTCCATGTTGGCATTTGTGTTCTTGTTCTAGTCGCTGCAATGTATGCCCATGGTTGGCTTCTTTCACTCATTTCAAGTGTTATTTTATGTAGACAAGAGATGTATTGTGTTTTAGCCCATGGTTGGCTTGATACTCTTGTTCTAGTAGCTGAACATACTTGTTTTTTAGTGTCTTTTTACATAGACAAGAGATGCTTTTGGTCCATGTTGGCATGTATTCTCTTGTTCTTGTCGTTGATTCACTCATTTCAAGTATTATTACATATAGACAAGAGGTATTTTTACACACCTTTGTGTGTGTCTTTTGGCCTTTAATGACATTATGGTTATGTTCTTGTTCTAGTAGCTTATACACTTGATTTGTAGGTTTTTGAGGACTAATGAGGTAGTTGCTTGTAGTGGATGAACTACTATTGAAAATTGTAAAATTTCATTCATAATTTGTGTTTTTAGATACAAGTGAATCATATCCATGATATGTTTTTAAATCAAATTGATATTTTAGCATTTAATCTATATATTAAGTGCTTACAGTTTTTTTGCCACTTTTGTATTTGATATGCAAAATGAGTCTTTTGTCTCAAATGATATTCATTCTTGAATCTTGGGTGAATGTTTTAATATACTTAGTCAAATCATGCTTCTTATATATGACATTTGATTGGCATAGATCTTCTACCTAAAGATGTGAAAAACTCTATTGTTGATCTATGCGTGTTAAATATACCTTTATGAAGCCCCTCTTATTGAAGTTCATATTCGTCATGCCTTTGGACATTTGTATCCGTGTTCTTTTAAAACCTTTTGAATATTTGTATCCGTATTCATTTTGACTAAAGAATGTTTGGAGCATGTTCATTAATGATTTCTTTAAGTGTTAATTCATTTTATGATAGTATATGCATATGCTCATTATGGCCTTTTAGGCCCTCATTCAATAAAGCATATGTAGCTTATGCCTCTTCGTAGGCTTATTGTGGTGTCCCTTAGTAGACCATTTTGTTATTCCCCATTATGGAGTTGTGTTTGTCCAATGTTGGACCTTATGAATGCATTATGCATTTTTTGCAATTCGTTTCCGCTCACTATTTAACATGATATATGATTTTGAAACCTTGGTTTTCTAAATTTTCATTTCATGCTAAAATAGTTATCCTATCATATGCTTCAAATTTCTATGCATAAGTTATAATTTTGCACCTTATTAGGAATGTTCCATTTGAGTAAAGTGCAAAGATAATTTTTACTTGTTCTTTGTTGTTATTCCACAAGATCTTGGAGATAGGATAAAAAAAAGTACCCTGGATGGATCGGGAAATGTATTCACCATTAGAAGGCAATTGAAGGAAGGCATTTTCAAGTTTCAATAGCATCCTTACCGAAGCCTCTTGGAGTCTTGGGACTTTTTTCAATCTTTTCGTTTCCCCGCAAAGATTGAGGAAGGGTGTTAAAATATGTGTACTCGTACACATATATGTATGTTGAAATATAATCCTTAAATATATATATATATATATAAAGATACATATACATATATATGTATACGTATCTCTATTTATATACATATAAATATATATATTTTCTCTTCCTAAAATACCCTCAAGGGTATTCTTGTAATTTGTCATTTTACGCATATGCCAATTGGAATATGCATTGTAATATTTCTTTTATTTTCTGTTTTTTGTTTTTTGTTTATCGTACCATATTGGGGGGCTCCCAATAGAGACGTTGGGAGCCCCCAACGGTCACAAATGTGACCGTTGGGGGCTCTCCAACGTCTCCTTTGGGAGCCTCCAAGGTGGTCCCTATTTGAGTGTATAAATAGGGGCTCTCCCCTTTGTATTTTCTACTCCTTTAGAGGAGCTTGTGCTCCATGTAATGGGTGTTACACCATTCCTCTTTTCAATAATATCAACTTATGCCTTACAGGCATTTTTGCCACTTTGTGGGTTTATGTGTTAGCACATTATGTGCTTGTGTTTTCCCCTTTAGTGGGTATATTCACACTTCATGTGCATGTGTATTGGTTCATTATTGAACCTAATATATTCAAAGCCGTTTTTTTACACTCCTACCAGCCAAGGGGAGCCCCCATTGATCAATTCTAAACTAGGTAGTCTAGTTAACAGAAAGTAGAGAAAACAACTATTACTTGGAAGTATTTACTTTACTAGAAAGAGAGACTTAAAATGGGGCTGGTAAATGAACCACGCCACTCGTGAGTAGGTTGAATGTGACTCTGCAATGAGCTTGTTTGGGGCTCGTAACATAGGCTATGTATTGTTTAGTAATAAGCTCATTATGCTTAATATACAGGACAAAAAAGAACCTCTCCCCACCCTACTTTTTTTACTCTTTTTTTTTCTTTATAAACTGGACAAAAAAGACAGTTGACCTCTTAATTTAACAGCTAGACTGAAGGGAACGCCTTGCACTGAGGCTTTTAGTTTCACCTCTCAAAAGCACCTACGCTTCTTCCACATGCTTCGAGGCATGAGTCACTTGGAGGGCAAGCTTTGCTCATTCAGCTCATTTACCAGCTCAAGTCTTAAATAATGTCTCCCCATTGTCAGCTCAAGTTGGAATGTTTGGCCCCTTATCTACGGATTATATTGGGCCAAGATGCTCATATAGCAAGAGAAAATGAGAAAAAAAAAAGTGACATCGACACACTAGTATAGGCTAATTAATTTTTGTTATCAGACATTCAATTTGTGATCGCTTAATATTCCATTGTCATGGTGGAGCTTAGTGAACTCAGATGGGTTCTTTTGTTTACTAGAGAAGTTACTATATATAAAGATCATAAAGTGAACGATTCAAAGAAAATTTTGAGATGCATGTGTACAAGCATGCCTGTGCATATGGGTGCATGACATGAGTGCATGCGCTCTCATAATGTCTACCGTTTGCTGTGAATATAAGTTGTCCAACCTTTGTTGCTCGTATGATATTTTAGAGGAGATCTAATTGAGAACTCAAACCTAAAAGCACGTTCTTAAGTTCTCTATCTTTTGGACTTAAATCGCCCCACTTTGAGATTTTCAAATAAGCAAACTGGGTTTGTTCACGATTAAGTTTTCAAGATGAAACTAGGCTTGAACATCAAGAGCATCACTGCTTCGCAAGATTGGGTGATCTCTCTCGCACACAAATTTGCAAGCCAAACAAGAAACAAAAAGAGCAGAAAGAGAGAAAAAACTTGAGAATCAGAAAATCTGATAGTCCAAAAAAATGAATATAAAAGGTTTTTATAAACTTTAGGAGGGCCAACACGATTATGGTGAAATGAAATTAAAAGGCTTATAAATTCAACGTTTAGAAAAAATGAACAAAAATTACTTTTAATGATCACTCGCCTTTGACCAACGGTCAAGGACCAGCTAAACTGCCCAATAGTCACAAATACACTTCAATACCATTTAAATGTTACTAAAATGCTCTTATATTGGCCAAAGCAAAGCAAGAAATGAAAAGTTAGAGTTGGCTCCGTAAAAAGTCAAGGTGGGCTCAGAATGATCAAAATGAACTTAGGCGTTTCAGATGTGCCACACAGACTCACATGTACACAATCGGCACATTTGTTCCTGTCTGCAAAACACCCTAAGAAAGAAGGGTTTTAAAAGTATAAGAAGAGAAAAACTATTTAAACCACCATAAATTTTTCTTTGGCTTAGATATGAGACTAAACACTTTTCAGAAATTTTTGGTGAAAAACAATAAATACACCAAAACTTTATAAAAATATATCATAAAATATTATATATTTTAAAACTTTTTCCAAGAGATCCATTCACTAATGCATGGTATTCATTCATTGGAAAGGTAGTCGACTGGTTTCATCTTTTAGGAGTGATGAAGGTTAGTCAACTTATTGAGATCCTAAAGCAAATAATGCATATGTGCGAGCATGTTATATATATATATATATATATATATATATATATATATATATATATATATATATAGAGAGAGAGAGAGAGAGAGAGAGAGAGAGAGACCTCATGTTGTTGCATCGAACAGCAGAATGATAACCACGTCGTGTTAAATCAAATTATGAACATTTAAGGAAAAGATTGCCTTCACATCTTTCATTCGAGATCTAGATCTTGCAGCATGTGAAAAGTGAACCGAAGATGCAGAACTCAGACAAAACTTTGTCACCTGGAAAGAAAAATATCATTGAATTTGATAATCAACAAAAGTTTTTCCCAATGCCTTCCTGCTATTAAGTTTCTTCAATTGTTAAATAAATTCTTCAATGGCTAAGTATATTCGAATACTTTCTTACTCAATAGTACGGGTAAACTACGTCATGTACCCTCTGTTTTCAAGGTGCATGACATGACATGTGAGCATCCACGTGATGCACTACGAGACATTCAGACAATATCAAAATTTCTTAATAATTTCAATCATATTATTAAATAATGAATACATTTCTTACATAATAAAATGTAAAAAATATATTTTTATAAATTAAATACTAAAATGATCCGTGTCCTCATGTCTTACATATTAATCTATGTCATTGTCCGTGTCAATGTGATTAGCTTGCAAACAACCAGTATAAGATAAGCCAGCCAATCTGATTGTAACACCTCAAAGTTTTGAAATAAAAAATTTTAGAGATTGTTTTTTTTTTAAATTCTTTTAAATGATTCTTAAGAACACATCGAAAACTATTTTTAGATTCGGTTCCAACCTTAGGCAGGTTAAGTTATCAACACTTGAAAGACTAAAATAATAGAATCAAATCATCGATTAAATTACAATAAATCAAATATTAATCTTCCAAAGATCATAGTTTACAGAACTAAAGAAAAAATAATAAAGTAAATAAAATAATTTAGTCCATCTAACAGTCTAAAAGATTATGACCCACTTGACGCCACCCAGAGCCTCTTGTCATTGCCCTCTAGCTTATTTGTTACCTAAAATATTAAAATGTAAGAGCATTATCCACAACCCCAGTAGAAAAATACCCTATACATAATCATAAAAAGAACATAAATACACAAAGCATACATCTTTCTCAAGGCAAACAAATCATAGCATGTTATAGCATATAAATTCAACAAAGTTAAAGATCAAAAAAATAATAATTTAATCATGCAAGATTACACAATAATTTATTTTTACCATCAAGCGATATACCTGCATAATATCATTAGTAGTCAAGATCACAATCAAACAAATCCATATATGTCAACATATGCTTGAACTATAAATTATAGATGACATGCATAGAAATTATGCAAACATTCAATTAATCATTTAACTACTAGTGAAGCTAATCTAATGCATTATTTTTCTTTTCCTTCCTGAAGGGTACACACTTAGGACTTAATCCTGACTCAACAATCAGATAGAGGTTTATTATGCTATGTATTTTAATTAACCTATTGATTCAAAAAGCTGGGCTAAACATCCACTGAAGTGGTCTTTAACCGAGAGAAAAACTTAACAGTGGTCCAGGGAATCGATTCATACTCCAATATCTTATACTAAACATTATATTATAATCAACATTGGTAATTACAAACATATATCCTTACATCCTTAATCTGGTATATCAGAATTTACTTTCACTGTTCACCCTAAAAAATTTACCATATCTTGAAAACAAGTTCCACTTCGAATTACCTAATCTTGGGAATGTATAACCTTACAGATAGTTTCTGCCCTAGTCAGATTGCTTGGTCTTAGACAATGCACGTTCTCACAAAAATTTACCATCCTTGCGGGTTACCTGATCTTTAATAATGCACCTCTTCACAGAGATTTACCGCCCTAGTCGGATTACCTGATCTTGGTCATGCACACCCTCACAAATATTTTCTTTGGAATACTTTCTCAATGGATCTATTGTCATACACATAGTTAACCACTCACAAGGTCAATAACCACTAATTTGAAAACAAGCATGTATACATTCAACATGCATAATATCAAAAGTTATAATCATATGACAATTCAATATGTAATCACATGTTAGCATATCAATAAGGTTCTGTGACCCAATAGTTCTAACATTGAGCTTAAACTTTTATCGCATGCATTCATAACCTCAACTCATGTGGCATTTCAACATTAAATAGAATCATATCATCACATGCATTGACATCACAACATAGCCATATGTAACATCACATTTTATGTTATTTAAAATAAATACATTCATAAATTAAACCTTGAAGCATGTACATTGGATTAATTGAATCAATTATATCTCAAAATTCAAAACATGTATATTTCATAATATGAAATGTCTAAACCTCAAGCATACATATTTTTTACGTATATCATTCAAGTCATACATATATAATTTATACATGTATGCCTTTGCATACTATATGGTTCAACCATCATACTTAAATCTCATGTTTTAACATGCAGTCTCATATGTTATCATGCACAAATAATCAACATGATTGCATACAACATATTCGTAAAATAATTTATATAAGAATATACATAATTTAGTTCTCATATCATATGCTCACATGCATACATAAATTTTATATACACATGCAATCATGATCATGCTTCAACAAGCAAACATATGATTTTAGCAAAATAAGTTCAGAAGTCAAGATATTATCCAAAAATCAAGAACTGTATAAAGTCAGAATTTGTATGTTGTTCATGGGTCTGCCAGACCATTAAAATGAACATATATATCTCCATAAAAAACTCACAGTAATATCAAAGACTATTAACTTTCAAATCCAAGTGATAGATTTAAGAAAAATGATTTTATTTGCCTGTAGAAATTCATGAACTTGAAACTATTTTTCTGTTCTAATAGAACCTGCTAGAATCTTGCTTCCCCAAAGAAGCAGTTATTAGACCCAATCCGAGAGGGATTTTATCCTCCCAAATTTTTTGGTGAAAGGTATGCTTGTTAGCCTTTTGAATCATCTATTTTGCTGAAAAAATCCATCATATAAATTTTTTAGATTTTTTGGACAAGACCCTGTCTGAGACAGTTTCAGATCCAAGTTTTCTGCAAAATCTTAAAAATTTTACGATTTATGTGTCTTAAAGATTTATACAAAATGAAATATATTTTTCTTTTATTTTTCTCAGATCTATTAATATAATGTGCATAACATATTAAAAAAATTAGTCATTAACTAGAAACCTTGATTTATTAGATTTTTTGCAAAATCAACTATCAAGAATCACTCTGCACATAGGATATAATTTTTATCTTGGGTTGCAGCAGTCATAACCCTCACTTTTGTACCACCGATAAGGCCCAATATTTTTTTGAGACACCTCTCAGATGTCTGAAAGGTCTTCATAAAAAGGTTTGACTATTACTAATTCAATTTGAGAGTTATATTTATTTTACCATAATGGATCGATCAAGAAAATCAAGACAGCATGACAAAATATAATATAAATCATGAGAAAAATAAGAAAACTCAAGCATAAATGTAGAATATCAATTTTTAATTATACATCAATACATGAACAATATCTAAACATCATCTACAATTATAAAGAGATGTCATATGATTATAATACATGCTTTGGAATCTAAACTATCAAAATAAATTATGATTTTTGCATAGAATAACTAGTTTAAGATGCTAGCATACAAAAACTCCATAAAACACATAAAATAAATTTGTAGGAACATGATTCATACTGTAAACACATGCTAGAAAGAAAATATATATCCATTCATGATGAAAACAAAGATTTGACTATCTAAAATTATGTAGGAACACAAAACTATGTGTTTCGGGTTACCCAATTTTTCGGTTTAGCCGTTAGGGCATAGATTTAATAAAATCGATTTTGTAAATCTGTTTTAAAGCATGATATTGATTAAAAAATATTTTTAAAACTTTTTCCAAACATATTCTAGATTTGATTCACTATAGATCAGCCCGTAGAATCAACAAGATGCATAGTTTATGCATTTGCATTCGATCTATGCTACGTGTATGATGAATCATACCTTAAACTTATTTTTGGATGTACCAATACCTTCATCTTTTATCTTACTACCTTTGAACAACTTCAATGGCTGCTGAAAAATCTTTAAGAAAAAAGAACAATGAAGAAGAAGATGAATTCTAATGAGAACAGGAGAGAGGGAGAGAGGGAGAGAACTGACCATGTTAATCTTTCTCTTGAAGGCCTTTATTTATAGATGAGCTTAGACAAGAGTCTCATATCTAATATAAGAAGTTAATATTTATTAATCTTTTTTATTAATAAGATAAAAAAATAAATTATAGGGCATAATTCATTAAATTTTGAAATTAATTAAGCTAGAGAAGAAAATGGAGAACTTCTTGCCTTGACTTGAGCTTCAGTGACAGGGTAACCTTTCAGGAGGCTTATATACCCAAAGACTCGACAAAATTTGATATTTAAATAGTCTATTCGATAGCCCTCAAAATATAGATTATCGTGGTTGTCTTAGATTTAATCGTACACACATGGATCTGAAAAAAAAAATTAATTGATGTTGAAAATTGTTAATTTTTACTTACAATTAGGCATCAACTTTGGTCGATGATAAAACGCTCAAATCAACACCAATTTAGGTGTGTAGATAATTGATTTCAATGCCCTCAGAATGAGAAACATCAAGGTTGACTCTAATATAATAGGTGAGTCATCGATCCGCCAAAATTTCTGTCAAAATAATAATAATGTTGTTTAGAGCGTCTAATCCTATGGGTCCAATTCAATGAGATTGGATCCAAATATCCTGAGTTATATCTAACTCAATCCGTCCTTAATTAGATCTAAATGTCATGGGTTATATCCAAACTAATTGGGTTGGATCCAAATACTATTAATTAAATCTACTACCTAATTTAAGGTCTAAATTCATATTAGACCCGAATGCTAGGATTTAAATCCAAATTCAATATTCATAATCTAAACATATATAAATCGTTTACTTTCTTAATTAGTCCATATATTTTGAATTTTAAAATTAATTTTGCAATATTTTTCGTAACTTGAGACTTAATTTCATAATAATTCGAAATCAAGAAAATCAAGAAAATAAAAAAAATGCACTCATGTCATAGAAGCAGATAAAATTCATCATTTATTCATTTTAATTGCAAACAAAAAAAATCTCGGGTTTTACACTGATAGGAGGTGACACTCCCAAAACCATTGGCCAATAAAAGCCCCAAGTACTTCTCATCATTTACCCCACTAGATAAGAACAAAAATGTAAACAAAAGGAGTAGGCACAATACCCTTGAAACAAGGTAGTTCTTTCATAATAAGTGGCATGTTTGCTTGACTCAAATGAGAATCCTTCTCTCACAATGTCCCTGCTTCTTGGTGATTGTGCACGTGGGGCGATTTATATGTTCTGCCCTGTATTGCATATATAACTTATAGGCGTGCCGTGCATTAGATCACAGTTTTGCCATAAATGGATTTGATAGAACACATGAAACTCGGTTTTATGAAATCTGCTCAAAATCAGATTTTTATCATTAAACTCGCTTGAATCTTTTGCAAAAATGTTACCCTAACATGCTGATCGCTAACTAACATGCTAAACTAATATAAAAAAATTAGTAAAGTTAATCATCGACCACTAAAACTAATCAAAGATCAATACAAAACAGGTCTGGCCGACCGTTTGTGGCTGATCAGGCCTGGTTGGCAGGTTGGGTTGGGCCTATTGGCTGCCCGCCCTAGTTGCCGGTTTTCAAAAACAGGTTTTAACAAAAATAAAAACTGATTTTTAATGCTGAAATAAATATAAAAATCCCTAATCTATATGCAGCAAAGAAGAAAAGTAAAAAAAATCTTAATCTATATGCACCTAAACTAAAGAAGGGATAGGAAAGAGCGTTTTCGAGGAGCTTGAGAGAGAAGAGAGCGGCCTATACTTGTTCACGCACATGACTGCCTTCTTTCTGAGTTGAAATCCACAAGGTTCAGCATTCCCTCAATTGCTCGTGGTTTCTTTGTCGAGCAACAAATATGGGAGAAGTGTGCAGGAGAAAAAAGGATACCGGCTAGAGAGAAAGAAGGGTTCGACCAACATCATGGCAGCATCTAGGCTGGAGAAGAGGCTCCGATAGCACCACGATCGAGGTAGGGCCTTGGGTAAAAAGGGGGAAGATGTAGTAAGAGGGGGTGGCAATTCCAAGGAGACAAAGATGCCTCTCACACATCCCATCATAGCTTAAATAAGCTATTCTAGGGTTAGATAGGCAGTTTTGTAAAATTATTAAAGAAATGCTTGTTTTTTAAAATTTACAAAATACCTCAACTCAACTATTTTCTAAAACAATGTTAGAACTTACACTAATTCTGTAAGGTGGTTGATTCCCCACTAAGGGTATTTAGGTATTTTAGGCCCTCTAAAGAATGGATCAGACCTTAAATTTTGGATTTTGACTGGTACTTACCTCTGGATTTGATTCGAATACCTCCAAATTGCTCATGATTGCTCGTTTTAGCTTCATTTCTCGTGAATTTTGAACCAAAGCTTTCCTATCAGAAAACACACATAAAACAATTAAAAATGGGCATTTAAACATTAAATATGCACAAGATCATGCATAAGAATATATAAAAATATGCGTAAATATGCATTATCAAATTCTCTCGTGCTTATTGTTTTCTAGTCTTTGAACAAACTTTATTCTTAAACTAAAAGAAAGCGGAACAAGCCATGCAAAGCAAAGGTTTAAGTGCAAAAACTAATGTACAACACCTAACTAGCGTAACTCACTTTCGTAGGAATCACGTTTCCATTCGACATATGCAACAAGCCCTTTAAACTTCTTGGTTACCCCAGTGGACGAGTAAGGTCTCGTGAGGGTTTGCACTGATACTACCCACAAACATCTCTGTCATGTATGCATTTAATCTTTTTCAAAAATATTAGGCATTCAAGAAAGCTAGTTTAGACATATTTCATGAAATTGCATTCTCATAACATATTTGAGTCAAATCATACCACCACAGCAGTAAAATTTCTCTTTCCACCTTCCTAAAATTCACAATTATTTATGTTTCTCTCTAAAAAATCATGCATATTCATATTATTGCCCATTTATCCTCACATATATGTTTTTTCAATAGATTTTCACTATTTTTCTTAAGCAATGGATTTTCATTAGGCTCTTTTTTTTCGAGCACTATGTCAATTTTCAAGCTTTCATGACTCACAGAGCGAGCTTTGGGTCAGTGGCTCCCAGGCCAGATGACCTTAGGGCACTAGTTACAGAGTATCTCTTAGACTTAATCGCTCGAGTCACTAGGCCCTAGATTTTCATATCTACGTATAGTTTTTTTCCTACCGTGTGCAATGCCTATACTTTTTAGGCTTTCTAATGGGTTCATGTAGAGAGCTTTGGGCTGGTGGATGCCAGGTCAGTTGACTTTAGGGCACTAGGTGTAGAACATCCCTCAAGCTTAATTGCTCGAACCCAAAAGGCCACAGGTGTTGGCTAGATAGGAAGTCTGACCATCCTAGTTATCCTATTCACGTGAACGCAAACAATTTGCATTGTGCTTGAACCCAACTACTAAGGATAAACTAAGACAATCTAAAGAAACTACACATGTGCTCTTTTCTTTCTTTAAATATTCTTTGCTTTGTTCTTTTTTTTTTTACACAGAAAATTTGTGCATATGCATACATATGGTTCAAAACAAACTTTAACATTCATATACATTTATTTTTGTTGAACACGTAAATAACCATTAGCTCTAGGTTGGTTTCAAATTTTTTTTTTTCACATGGAGCTTAAAAATCCTCTAAAATATCAAATCCTACAAAAGTCACTAATATAATACTGAAACTTGTTTTCTCAAAGCCTAATTTCCATGAGTTTTAATAAAAACATATACATGGACCGAAAAATTTTTGTGTATGCATACATGGGAGGTTCTCCTCTGCGTAAAAGGAGACCACCCCCTCTGTGTTTAAATAGAAAACACGGGAGGAGCTGCGGGTCCAGATCCGGTCGCATCCAAACTTGGATCCAAAAGTTTTTTTTTTTTTGAAAAAGAACACGAGTTTTATACTATATATATCTTTAAGATACTTCTAAGTATCACTAGCGAAGTCAATTTTTTCTAAGCTAGAGAATTTGTTGATGTCAATACTATTGATGAGCCATCCAATTATCTTGGAATGACCCATCCTCTACTCTTTCCATTTTTTCTCATATTCGGAGACGGCCTTAGACATCTCTTCTCCTTAAAGAGCCACTTCCTTTCCATTTTCAATCTTGGCAGGTATAAGTTTAGGTTCTCTTTCGGTACCATCAACCAAACACTATAGATCTTTTTCCCATATTTTGTGTTTCACTATGGATGCCCACATCACATAGTATCATTGAGTCGCACGGGAATGAAGACAATCACTTATCTTTCATTCTCCATGTTTTACAATAATGAGAGAGAGAGAGAGATGGACATAAGATTTATTGAGGAGCTCTTTGATAGTGCACTTCTCGATGCAACGATCCCACAAACCGATGCTCCATCATTCTAAGATCCTCCTCTTGGCCTTTTCGAATGAATAACAACTTAACAACACCAAAGCTCTGATACCATGTAATGAAATAGAACAAAAGCAAAAATGTCACTTATGTACTTACAAGAACACAACCAACCAAAAACACATGATTGATCAAGCCACACTACCCACACAAGGGTCAAAATAAAAGTTCTTGTATTGCATGAAATGCTCTAAAGGCATAGAGATATACAAGGTTTTGAAGCCCTATTTATAATACTCAAAGGGCATAGGGAGCTGCCCAACTAGCTATTGGGCTGCTCTGAATGGTCACATTTAACTCCAACAGCTTGTTGGAGCTGCCCAATCACAGTACATTTTACATTTACAAAAAAAGAAAGAGAAAACATAAAAATAAACAGTCAGCCCCTAATGGGCTGATGCCTATTACAATGTAAAATGATCGGAATACATATATATTTTAATATATATATATATATATACATACAATTATATACATTATCTTAACACGACTAAGGCGCCTAGTCGGTGACTAAGCTACTTCCGCCTAGGTATGAAGGCAGTTTAGTTATTTATTATTCATATATGTATATATATTGTTATTTTTTTGTATATATAATAATATGCACGTGCGCGTGTTTGTGTGATGTGTTCACTGAAATCATGAAAACATGCTTAATTATTATATTTATATATGTGTGCTACATTGCTTTTGGGATTTTTTCTGCGAAACATTGAAAGCATGCACAGTTAGTTTTAATTGAGTATGTTTTTTATATGTGTTACTTTGTTTCTAATGAATTTTTCTATAAAATCTTGAAAGCATGTTTAGCATTATGAATAATGTAATATGTTATTTATATATGTGAGCAGGCAAGGTTGAAAGCATATTTTGCTAATTATACTAAATATGTTATGAATAATTCAATATATATATATATATATATATATATATATATATATATATATATATATATATATATATTTGTGTGTGTACAACTATGTATATGTATATTCTGGTTATGTATATTAATATATTTTGTGAAAGTGCAACTGGAGTATTGTGCGATCGTAGAATGCCATTGCGGTTGAAGGAAAAGTTTTATAGGATGACAATTAGGCCCGCTTTACTATATGGTACGGAATGTTGGGCTGCCAGGAGACATCATATTCAAAAAATGAGTGTAGCTGAGATGCGTATGCTTAGATGGATGTGTGGAAATACAATAAAAGATAAGATTCAAAATGAGGAGATATGTAAGAAGGTAGGTGTTGCATCCATTGAAAATAAGACGAGAGAGAATCGTTTGCGGTGGTTTGGACATATTCGGCGAAGGCATAATGATGCTCCAGTTAGAAGGATGGAGAAATGGGAAAATATATTAGTTAAAAGAGGTTGGGGTAGGCCTAAGAAGACTTGGATGGAGATGATAAGAAAGGATATGAATGCTTTGAACCTCACCGAGGACATGGCATTGGATAGAAATGATTGGAGGAGAAGGATTCATGTGGAAGACCCAGAATGATTTTCTTTTTTGGTTCATATCGCCGACCCCAATTGTTTTGTTATGAAGGCGTAGTTGTTGTTGCTGAATGTGTAATTCTATACTCGTGTAATGAATACATCTTATTAGTAAAAGAATTAAACATATTTTTATGTATATTTTGTGTACTTTTTATATTTAATTGGGGTACCGACTAGTCTGACTAGTCCCACCTAGTGATTGACTCGTCTTTGTAGGGGTCTATCGACTAGGAACCACCTTCAGCTTTTTTCTAAATAGAGCACATGTACACATTAGTGATCAAATGTCTTTTTCTGTTAAGTGGCATCCTTGTAACAGTGGTCACATTGACGACTTTAAGACCATTATTGGGACAGTAGGATGATTTGGATGACTGTGATGGGCTCAAAGTTATCATGGGTACATATAGCCGGTTTGGGAAGAAAGTAAGATGACCCAAGAATCCTTGATAAGTGCAAGGAAAAATTTCCCAAAGGGGTGCAATATAATGTTCCATCATGATCACATAGCAGGCATATGACATAGTGAACTGTTCTTTGAAATGCATTTCAGAATCAATTGGTACGTTTGTATTGTAATCTATATAAAATCTTTTTCTTTCATGTCTTTTTATTTCTTCTGAAAAAATTTAGTTTTTGTTTATGGAAATAGCGTTAAGTATTTTCCCCCCTTTTTTCATGGAAATATCCTTTTCAAAAGCTTATTTCTTTCCTTATAAAGGTTATGCTGGATTCATCTGGAAGTTGCTATGATTAAGGTCCATCATACATTTCTTTCCCTTGAACTTCATTTTTCTATTTTCTGGTATTGTTTTCTATTATAGTATTTCTTTCTGTTTCCATTTTTTTTATTATTCTTTTTATTGTTCTTTGATTTGCAAAGGGCATCCTTGTAATGAAACAAGGAGTCTCCACACACCTCGCTCAAGAGGCACAAATCACATCCACAAATGGTCCTAAGCACAAAAACCACTAAGGGCTTACGAAGAACTCAATCGCAAAGTGCACATGCACAAGTCCACTATGGGACAATCCAAAAAACACTAAGACTTATACAAGCACAAAAGTGCATACAATATCAAAAGAAAGACCACTTAAAAATAATGAATTTATTCATCAAGGTGCTTCAAAGAAGCTTAAAATCAAGGTGCTTTCAGCCTTTATTTATAGACAAGAAGAGACCAAGAGGGAGCCTCCAAAATAGACGTTGGGAGTAATGTGGAGGCATAAAGAACAATGCCTTTACATAAAGAAATAGAAAATACAAAAATTAAAAAGAATAAATTAAAAACCTATTTTCTAACTTAGTCAAAATGACCAAAATGCTCCTGATGGGCAACCCAAATTACATTATTCATTATTGTTATATATATATATATATATATATATATATATATATATATATATATATATATATATAAAAATTAACACCCCCTTCAAACTTATGGTGATGTAACTTAAGTTTGCAAATACATAGGAACGTCTTTAAAAGTCTTCCTAGTCTTCATCATATTTCTTCATTAGTTCCTTCTATTGAAGGGTGTATAGAGTCTTCAATACTTTTGTCAATCATTTGCTCTAATCGGCTCTTCAATACTTGGAAACCAATAAATAAAGCAAGCCAAATATCTGAACTATACAAAAGAACATATATATCACAAAAACAAAGAATCATAAAATGTATTGATATTATGGAAGAAGGCATGCTCATAAATCATTAATCACTTTAAACATTCATGAAAACATTTATAAAAATATGCATAATACCCCAATACCTCAAAATGAGAAAGTAAAACCTACTAGGAGAACTTCACAATCATGCATAAGATGTGAAAAACTCAAGAAACAACCAAAAGATAGAAGAAAGTTAACTTTAGGTTAATTAACACATATATTTATCAAGAAAAAGCACATTAATATGCGCAAGATGAATAAGGTGATCCAAAGGAACAAGGCGATTCTTTTGACGACGTGAAAGATGAATAAGGTTATCCTTTTGAAGAGAAGGCTAATCTTTCAACAACGCGAAAGACGACAAAGGCTATCCTTTTGGAGAGAAGGCTAATCTTTCAACGAAAGACGACAAAGGCTATCCTTTTGGAGAGAAGGCTAATCTTTGAACAACGCAAAAGATGATAAAGGTTACTCTCTCAAGGAGGTAAAAGGTGATACCAGGATGTGTCAAGATGGACATTGAGCTCTTTGTTTCATGTCAAGGTAGTAAGAAAATATTGCCAAAATATTAAAAATTGTTTGTTGATTCAAAATGCTTGAAATTGATGTATATTAGTATGAAAATATTTCCTCTTTTCTACTTGAAGTATTACCTCCGACCGAGCTTAACTTCGTAGAATCAAGATTCAAATTCAAATTCAAATTGCTTGCGATTGGCTTTCTTTCAAAAAAGCTGTCAATTTTCTTGATATGAGCAGAAAAGAGAGTATTCTTGATATTGTGAAAGCAATTGGTGAAAGAATATTGATAGTAGAATTTCACAAAATTTAAAGAGGATCCATGGCAGATTTGGCAGTCTGATATCCTGGGAGCTTCTCTCATGATAATCTTTTTGCACTTTGTCGGGCTTTCTTGGGCTTTTGAGGATTACATCATCCTTCATTTTGGAGATGTCCTGACTTTTCTTTCTCTCTCTCTCTCTCTCTCTTTTTTTAGAAGGGTACGTCACAAACTCCTTCATCTTGGAGATGTTATGATCCTTCTTTCTCTCGGGGATTATCTTGACGGTATTGGTTCATTGGTTGGAAATCTCTTGATGATAGCAGAAATTAAATATCTTTTAGGGTTTGTCGAGAGGCTCATCACATCTGCCTTCATCTCGACAGTGCTTTGGACTTTCCCTAGAAGGATCCGTCACAAACTCCATCATCCAGGAGATGATTCAAATCTTCTTTGGCCCTGGGGGTCGACTCGCTTAATTCGCCTTCATCTTGACGACAATTGAGAGATCCCTTTTGCAGATATTTAATTGCAGCTTAGGTGATTGAGGAGATATGGAGATTGAGTGGATTTTTCTGTATCACCAAGGATATTTTGACTGCTTTATTTTCCAAGAATGATCTTTAAAAGTGTGTCATTGACTGCGATCAATATCAATCACTTATGGCATTGCAACAACATTGAATTTTCTTTGCTGGCCATATCGCGGATTTATTCTTCATCCTTTTGGTTGGCCAATAGAAAGATTTTTGAATTTTGAATCCTTCTTTGCAAAAGCTTTGTCCTTTTGGAAGTAATATTGAAGGTAATTTTGAGGTAATAATTTTATGCAATAAAGATTTTGAGATCAACAACTATTTTTCATGACAAATTGGCAAAATATTCTTGGAATCTTTGGTGAAAGAAATTGATTGATATCCGAGTTGACACATCAGTGGGATTCTGGATGAAGGTCCAACACGAACCTAAACTCTAAAGGTAAATCCAATACAAAATTGGAGTTCTAAAAGTAAGTCTTAGCACAATGCTAAATTTTGAAGGTAAGTCCAATTCAGAAGTTGGTTTTGAAAGAACGACCGAGTCAGGACTCGGGTTCTACAAGGAAAACAGGAAAATTTGAGTCGAAACTCAAGCCTTTGAAGGAAAGCTAGGAAGTTTGGTTTTTAAGGAGAGAATCGAAACCCAAATCTTCAAAGGAAAACTCGAGTTTAAAACTCAAAATTTTCAAAGGAAAACTGAAAGGTTCGAGTCGGGGCTCAAAAAACTTGAAAGTTCAGATCTTAAAGGAAAGAAAACTCGAGTTTAAAACTCAAATCTTCAAAGGAAAGTTGGAAGGTTCGAGTCGGGGCTCGAATCTTAAAGGAAAATCTTTAATCAGAAGATTGAATTTTGAAAATCGACAGTGCGAGGACTGGGATTGAAAGTTTTGAGAATGGCCAGTTTGAGGACTGGATTATTGGACTTGTAATGAAAAAGACCATCATATTTAGATGTATGTGGTCTGATCTTCAGGACTAACCCCTTATTCTGAACAGGGATATGAATAGAAATTGGAGAATTTTGGGGGAATCATGGAAAATGATCCAGGTT